>NW_027315846.1:24801405-24806405 GCF_026437365.1 Eucyclogobius newberryi | reverse complement strand
CGATAGAAAGGAGGAATGTTGGAGAATCTGTGTAAATATCATGTATTTTGGGACTGTCCTGTTGCACAAAAATGTTTGACAGAAATGACCAAATCATTGCAGACCCCTGTCATGGACAACATACATTGATACCTTTAGAACAGGCATGTCCAAACTAAGGCCCGGGGGCCAAAGGCGGCCCTCAGACCAATTTTTGTTGGCCCTCCGGCTTTGTCCAAACAGCAAAACAGTTGTACTTTTTACTGTACATTCAAGCATTTTGATGTTATACCATGATGTTATATTAATGTTCTCTGTATTATTAAAGGTGTGGCGGCTCATGGAAACTATGTCAAATGTATTCAACAAATTCAACGTGTTTTTTTCTGGCCCTCAGCCCCCTTTAAGTTTCAAAATGCAGCCCTCTGTGAAAAAAAGTGTTGACACCCTTGCTTTAGAACATACTTTTGGCGGCTGGGGAAAAGGCCATCACAAAATAAATGGATGACACAAACTGCACCAAGGATTAAGAACTGAAGCTGGACTAAATGGGACTTTTGTTTTTGACCTTTTAAATTTTACCCAATTTTTGTTTTTCTCAACAAAGAAAAAAGAAAGAAAATTATTGACTAGATTCCATTACTCATCAGTTCATGGAGGTTGTTAAATCTTGATTTGTAGTTCATAATCACATTCTCAAAACTCCTACAAAGTCTGATCTCTTTCTACAGCGCATGATTCCTTGTTGTTCCTCAGACTCTAGTGACACCTTGTGGTCATTTAATGTCAGTGCAATTAACCTCAAAGCTGTTATTGAGCTTATTACAGGTCAGAACATTCCTCTCATGAGTAAAAGCACCAGACTGAGTGTTGGGGCCATGGGTTTGTGCATTAGACATCACTCTATTTGCACACACATTTTCTGTAAGATCATACGCAAATACTAAATAATATATCCAAAATCATCTCTGTCATTTTTGGTGTATCTAAAATGTCAACAAAACGAAGTAGAAAAAGCTTCAGTTGTAGTCATCTGGACTTGGGCGGGTCTTACCACAGAACAGTATTAATATCGGAGTTCTCGACCTAAATTCTGTTATTGACAATGACTCTTGGATGAGAGTCGAAACGTCTTTTTTTCAAACTGAGTCCAGATGAAACAACTGAAGCTTTTTCTACTATGGAACACGCCTGGACGAATGAGGGATTACACCGACTTACTCAACAAAACGAAGCACGACATTTACATAATTAACAACAGGAGAGGTTTCAAGTGTATACCACTAAATACCACTAAATTGAAGATTTTTGCTTTCTGCCAGCAGAGCACAAACTACAATAGTTTCTTAAAAAGTGGTCTCCACAGCAACAGCAGCAGCAGCAAAACAGAGGCAGCAGAAACAGAGACGCCAGCAGAAGAAACAGAGACACCAGCAGCAGAAACAGAGACAACAGCAGCAAAAACAGAGGCACCAGCAGCAGAAACAGAGGCACCAGCTGCAGAAACAGAGGCACCAGCAGAAACAGAGACACCAGCAGCAGAAACAGAGACACCAGCAGCAAAAACAGAGGCACCAGCAGAAACAGAGGCACCAGCAGCAGAAACAGAGGCACCAGCAGAAACAGAGACACCAGCAGCAAAAACAGAGACGCCAGCAGCAGAAACAGAGACACCAGCAGCAGAAACAGAGGCACCAGCAGCAGAAACAGAGACACCAGCAGCAGAAACAGAGGCACCAGCAGCAGAAACAGAGGCACCAGCAGCAGAAACAGAGACACCAGCAGCAGAAACAGAGGCACCAGCAGCAGAAACAGAGGCACCAGCAGCAGAAACAGAGACACCAGCAGCAGAAACAGAGGCACCAGCAGCAAAAACAGAGGCACCAGCAGAAACAGAGGCACCAGCAGCAGAAACAGAGACAACAGCAGCAAAAACAGAGGCACCAGCAGCAGAAACAGAGGCACCAGCAGCAGAAACAGAGGCACCAGCAGAAACAGAGACACCAGCAGCAGAAACAGAGACACCAGCAGCAAAAACAAAGGCACCAGCAGAAACAGAGGCACCAGCAGCAGAAACAGAGGCACCAGCAGAAACAGAGGCACCAGCAGCAGAAACAGAGGCACCAGCAGCAGAAACAGAGGCACCAGCAGAAACAGAGACACCAGCAGCAAAAACAGAGGCATCAGCAGCAGAAACAGAGGCACCAGCAGCAGAAACAGAGGCACCAGCAGAAACAGAGACACCAGCAGCAAAAACAGAGGCATCAGCAGCAGAAACAGAGGCACCAGCAGCAGAAACAGAGACACCAGCAGCAGAAACAGAGGCACCAGCAGCAGAAACAGAGGCACCAGCAGCAGAAACAGAGGCACCAGCAGAAACAGAGACACCAGCAGCAGAAACAGAGACACCAGCAGCAAAAACAGAGGCACCAGCAGAAACAGAGGCACCAGCAGCAGAAACAGAGGCACCAGCAGAAACAGAGACACCAGCAGCAAAAACAGAGACGCCAGCAGCAGAAACAGAGACACCAGCAGCAGAAACAGAGGCACCAGCAGCAGAAACAGAGACACCAGCAGCAGAAACAGAGGCACCAGCAGCAGAAACAGAGGCACCAGCAGCAGAAACAGAGACACCAGCAGCAGAAACAGAGGCACCAGCAGCAGATACAGAGGCACCAGCAGCAGAAACAGAGGCACCAGCAGAAAAAAACAGAGGCACCAGCAGCAGAAACAGAGGCACCAGCAGCAGAAACAGAGACACCAGCAGCAAAAACAGAGGCACCAGCAGCAGAAACAGAGGCACCAGCAGCAGAAACAGAGACAACAGCAGCAAAAACAGAGGCACCAGCAGCAGAAACAGAGGCACCAGCAGCAGAAACAGAGGCACCAGCAGAAACAGAGACACCAGCAGCAGAAACAGAGACACCAGCAGCAAAAACAGAGGCACCGCAGCAGAAACAGAGACACCAGCAGCAAAAACAGAGGCACCAGCAGAAACAGAGGCACCAGCAGCAGAAACAGAGGCACCAGCAGAAACAGAGAAACCAGCAGCAAAAACAGAGGCATCAGCAGCAGAAACAGAGGCACCAGCAGCAGAAACAGAGGCACCAGCAGCAAAAACAGAGGCACCAGCAGCAGAAACAGAGGCACCAGCAGCAGAAACAGAGGCACCAGCAGCAGAAACAGAGGCACCAGCAGCAGAAACAGAGGCACCAGCAGAAACAGAGACACCAGCAGAAGAAACAGAGGCACCAGCAGCAGAAACAGAGGTACCAGCAGAAACAGAGACACCAGCAGCAAAACAGAGGCATCAGCAGCAGAAACAGAGGCACCAGCAGCAAAAACAGAGGCACCAGCAGCAGAAACAGAGGCAGCAGGAGCAGAAACAGAGGCACCAGCAGCAAAAACAGAGGCACCAGCAGCAGAAACAGAGACACCAGCAGCAGAAACAGAGACACCAGCAGCAAAAACAGAGGCACCAGCAGAAACAGAGGCACCAGCAGCAGAAACAGAGGCACCAGCAGAAACAGAGAAACCAGCAGCAAAAACAGAGGCATCAGCAGCAGAAACAGAGGCACCAGCAGCAGAAACAGAGGCACCAGCAGCAAAAACAGAGGCACCAGAAGCAGAAACAGAGGCACCAGGAGCAGAAACAGAGGCACCAGCAGCAGAAACAGAGGCACCAGCAGCAGAAACAGATACACCAGCAGAAACAGAGACACCAGCAGCAGAAACAGACACCAGCAGCAAAAACAGAGGCACCAGCAGAAACAGAGGCACCAGCAGCAGAAACAGAGGCACCAGCAGAAACAGAGACACCAGCAGCAAAAACAGAGGCATCAGCAGCAGAAACAGAGGCACCAGCAGCAGAAACAGAGGCACCAGCAGCAAAAACAGAGGCACCAGCAGCAGAAACAGAGGCACCAGCAGCAGAAACAGAGGCACCAGCAGCAGAAACAGAGGCACCAGGAGCAGAAACAGAGGCACCAGCAGAAACAGAGACACCAGCAGCAGGAACAGAGACACCAGCAGCAAAAACAGAGGCACCAGCAGAAACAGAGGCACTAGCAGCAGAAACAGAGGCACCAGCAGAAACAGAGAAACCAGCAGCAAAAACAGAGGCATCAGCAGCAGAAACAGAGGCACCAGCAGCAGAAACAGAGGCACCAGCAGCAAAAACAGAGGCACCAGCAGCAGAAACAGAGGCACCAGGAGCAGAAACAGAGGCACCAGCAGAAACAGAGACACCAGCAGCAAAAACAGAGGCACCAGCAGCAGAAACAGAGACACCAGCAGAAGAAACAGAGGCACCAGCAGCAGAAACAGAGGTACCAGCAGAAACAGAGACACCAGCAGCAAAACAGAGGCATCAGCAGCAGAAACAGAGGCACCAGCAGCAAAAACAGAGGCACCAGCAGCAGAAACAGAGGCAGCAGGAGCAGAAACAGAGGCACCAGCAGAAACAGAGACACCAGCAGCAAAAACAGAGACACCAGCAGAAGAAACAGAGGCACCAGCAGCAGAAACAGAGGCACCAGCAGCAGAAACAGAGGCACCAGGAGCAGAAACAGAGGCACCAGCAGCAAAAACAGAGGCACCAGCAGCAGAAACAGAGGCAACAGCAGCAGAAACAGAGACACCAGCAGCAAAAACAGAGGCATCAGCAGCAGAAACAGAGGCACCAGCAGCAGAAACAGAGGCACCAGCAGCAAAAACAGAGGCACCAGCAGCAGAAACAGAGGCACCAGCAGCAGAAATAGAAACACCAGCAGCAGAAACAGAGGCACCAGCAGAAACAGAGGCAGCAGCAGAAACAGAGGCACCAGCAGCAGAAACAGAGGCACCAGCAGCAGAAATAGAGGCACCAGCAGCAGAAACAGAGGCACCAGCAGCAGAAACAGAGGCACCAGCAACAGAAACAGAGGCACCAGCAGCAGCAAAAGCAGAAGCAGTGGAACCAGAGGCAGCAGCAGAAGAAGCAGCAACAGCAGCGGCAGCAGCGGCAGTAGCGGCAGCAGAAG
>NW_027315846.1:24583905-24798905 GCF_026437365.1 Eucyclogobius newberryi | reverse complement strand
TGACATCACACATCTCATCAGCCTGGCTGTAGGTGACACAAAAGGATCCATGAATAATGATTGGGACTGCGAGGTCTGCATTCTAAGGTGAAAAGTGTTTAATGGAGATGTTTACTATCATGGGGCTGCATGTAATGATGACTTTTGGAGTTGACCATTAATATTATTATTATTATATTTATCATTATTTATTTTTTGGGTTGGAACACATGGTTCTGGACATATATGAGACACATGCCAGATCGTAGCCTTGGGCACATTTGCATCCTTGTCCCACATTAACGCTCACAAACACTCTCATCACACAGCAGCACACATGGCACTGGAGGTAAGGCAGGTGAAGTGTCTTGCCCGAGGACACAATGACAGTGTGCACTACTGCCCCCCTGTGGCACCTGGTGTTCCAGCAGTCTCCTGTCCAAGCACTGACCAGGCCATCCTTGCTTTCCTTTTGAGCTTGGGCATTGACAAATTGTATCAATCAGTCAAACGATTGTTTCTGTTGTACATTAAGACTTTTATAATACATTTGAACGAAAAAAAAGATTTACATATGGCAAGCAAAGGCTTCTTGATTGGGAATATTTAAACTTTTGCCACTATTATCATTATTTTTGTCTTATGTTATTTTATTTTTGTTTTTTCTTTCTATTCCTTATTAAGAATGTGAGAGTTTTTCTATTAAGAGTGTTTTTTAAAGCTTCCTTATAAGTTATCTACTTGTGTTGCAACACCGAAATGTCCCCATTGTGTGGACAAATAAAGGCTATCTTATCTTAAATATTTAGTAAATCATTGATAGTCTATGAAGCCAAAATAATTATTATCAATACTACTACTTGACAATAAACCACAAAATTAACACATGTTTGAGAAGCAAAAAAATCAGGAAAAACGTCAAATTTCTCACATTTATATTTCTATATTTCATTGAAAAAACATGACCAAAGAACAAATGACCATTTTCCCTTGATCTGAGATTTTTACATCATCAAATTCTATCACCAATATAATATCTGGCTCAAATACTATGCCATCATTTGTCACATTTCATAAAATAATCTCATATTCATATTCATCCTGCACACGTCAATGATGAGTAAAAGGTACAGATTTTCAAATACAAAAGCTCAAACTTGACAACAACATTTCATCCATTCACTGCATTTCATTCAGGTAATAATCATAATCCATCCTTCCATCCATTTTCTACCGCTTGTTCCCTTTCGGGGTCACGGGTGACTGGAGCCTATCCCAGTGACTTCGGGCCTTAGGCGGGGTACACCCTGGACAGTGGCCAACTTGTCGCAGGGCTGACACAGAGACATAGACATTACAGACAGTTCACTCTCACATTCAACCAATTTAGAGTCACCAAATTTTGCCTAACACATGCATGTCTTTGGACGGTGGGAGGAGCCGGAGAACCCGGAGAGAACCCACGGTAACACGGGGAGAACATGCAGACTCCACCCAGAGAGATCATGTGATGTTGGTCTGGTCCGGGAATCGAACCCACGATCTTCTTCTTGGGAGGCAAGAGCGCCAACCGCCTTTGCCACCGTGCATTAATCATAATCATAATCATAATACATTTGATTCACACAGCGTTATTCAGCACATTCAAATACACTTTACATCAATAATACAACAAACTGCAGTCACAGAACGTATTACCCCCTTGTCCTTCACAAATCCTGTTCCCAATGAGGACCTGGGCTGACTTCTGACGTCATTGGGCTCCTGCGTTCCGATTGGCTTCCGCGGGTAAAGGGCTTGCCGCGCGCTCGTCCCCGCCCCCTCCTCCTCCCCGCGCGTATATAGTGCGCGCGCAGCTCTGGGACCAGCGCAAATTCAAAGCGTGAGCGCTCGAGTGAGGACCGGGGAGAACGTGAGGCTGTCCTGAGGGAGAACGTGAGGCTGTCCTGAGGGAGAACGTGAGGCTGTCCTGAGGGAGAACGTGAGGCTGTCCTGAGGGAGAACGTGAGGGAGAACGTGAGGCTGTCCTGAGGGAGAACGTGAGGCTGTCCTGAGGGAGAACGTGAGGCTGTCCTGAGGGAGAACAAGAGGGAGAACGTGAGGCTGTCCTGAGGGAGAACGTGAGGCTGTCCTGAGGGAGAACGTGAGGGAGAACGTGAGGCTGTCCTGAGGGAGAACGTGAGGCTGTCCTGAGGGAGAACGTGAGGGAGAACGTGAGGCTGTCCTGAGGGAGAACGTGAGGCTGTCCTGAGGGAGAACGTTCGTGGTTCGTGGAGTTCCAATTCACTTCAGCCGCGGACCCGGAGCAGGTGGTGATACATGTCTGTAGTTTCCCCGTACGTCTACTGGTGAGTGCTGTGCTTTTTTGGATTTAAATGACAGGAAACAAGTTATTTACCACAGGTTGAGTCTAATTTGTGTTTTTTATTTTTATTTTTAAGTAACAGTTTTTATTGTAGTCTTTTTATTTATTTATTTCAGTTGATTTTATTTGTACTGTTTTGTTCATTTTACTCTTTATACACAAGCTTTCACCTGGAAATCTGCACTTAATTATTCATTATTCCACTTGCACCCACAGATTTATGATTTTCTCACAATCATAAAAATGCCTTGTTTATACAGTATATGTCACTTTTCTTTTCTCTTACATTTATACAAGTTAAGTACAGATTTGATATCTTCTTTACCTGCAGTGTCTCCCTTATTGTTTCTCAGAATTCATTGCCATATGAGTAAAGATTTTGTTGAATATTAATACCATGATGCATTTTGGTGTCAAATATCATCAATTATTTAATTTTATTTGACAATCTTAAATCTTATTCTACTTTATATTTTAGAGTTAGTTGCACCTAGAACTCCATGTTTTATCCTCCATACAACCAGATCTGACTGTTATCCTTCCATGCTTTTACAGTCGAAACTTAGGCTGTTTTATTATAAAGCTGCCTCCTCTTTTATGTTGACTTAAAACCTATAGAAATACTGTGTGTGTGTGTGAAGTACTTTCCCTGGTGGGTCCCATATACTGTGTGTGTGAAGTACTTTCCCTGGTGGGTCCCATATACTGTGTGTGTGAAGTACTTTCCCTGGTGGGTCCCATATACTGTGTGTGTGAAGTACTTTCCCTGGTGGGTCCCATATACTGTGTGTGTGAAGTACTTTCCCTGGTGGGTCCCATATACTGTGTGTGTGAAGTACTTTCCCTGGTGGGTCCCAAATACTGTGTGTGTGAAGTACTTTCCCTGGTGCACCCACTGGAACATTTGAATGGGTCACACTCGTGCCATTTGTGATCATGTGAATTCCATTTATTTTGTCATATTTGATAAACAAAGCCATTATTATAAGTCATGTCTTTAATAAGGCTGCAGCATATTAATCAATTTTATAGAAATTAACTAATTAAGTTACGGAATAATCGTTAACTGGCCTATTCATAGACTCCAAAACATGCCATGATCTGAGAGAAGAGGTTTTATTACTCAGACAGAGCAGAAACCAATTAAAAAATGTGTGTTTTTAATGAAAATACTCATTTGTCTGAAAATATTCTCCACCAGGACGTCCTCCAATGGGTTAAGTTCAGCTTTATCTTGGTAAAATTGAGTAAAAATCTCATATTCACTCGTCTGTTGCTTCTGTAGTATTTTTTTAAATGAGACTTTTTTTTTTTTAACCAAATACCTTTTTTTTAAAGAAGATGCTATTTTCTGGGATAAGTATTAAACCGAATCCCATCGTTTTACATTTTGTTCATTTTAAATCACAAATATTGATCAAAAATGGCTGAATAATACAAACGGGTCCATTGACTTCCTGTTCAAGCCCCGCCTCTTCATAGTGACATTTCACCGTAACAAGGAAACTATTTGTATGTACGTGTTTTTCTAGCTGAAAAATGGCATCATGGCACTTTGAGGCGGGCTGGGAATCACATGGTCCCTTCCATGCGCTACACGATACGATAATGTCGCAATTTAGCCATACATGCCATAATAATCGATATATTGCTCTTGATATTCTTCGCTACATCACAAATTTTTTGCAGAACCCAATACATTTTAACAACATTCTTCTTTGATAAACCACGACATGCTCAAACTCAAAATGAAATACTCCACTTTTCATCATCAAGACGTCAAAATGGGTACGATATCGATACTGTCACACCAAATTAATATCACGATATTTCTATATGGCTATTTTGGCACGGCCCCATCCGTGAATACTCCATAACTGCACCTGCCAGAGCTGCGTTTGCACCTGCCAGAGCGGAGTTTGCACCTGCCAGAGCGGAGTTTGCACCTGCCCTAAGGCTCTGCGTGACAGCATCTGCAGGAGTTCTATGCGATACTGAAGCGTAGTCCTCGGCATCACCCCCAAGTTAACATTAAAGGGGACCCCGACTTTATTTCCTTACATCAGGCATGTCCAAACTAGGGCCCGGGGGCCAAATGCGGCCCTCAGACCAATTTTTTTTGGGCCCTCCAGCTTCCCGCTATGTCGGCCCAAACAACAAAAACTGGTACTTTTTATTGTGAAATTGGGAAAATTCAGTCCTATTGATGTTATACCAACCTAATATTAATGTTCTAGGTCTAATTAAAGGTGTGGAGGCTCATTGCAATGACGTCAAATGCAAAATTTTGAATTATTCACTTTGTCATTCAACAAATTCAACATCGTCAAGTTGTTTGTGGTCCTCTGCCCCGTTTAAGTTTCAAAATGCGGCCCTTGGTGAAGAAAGTTCGGACAACCCTGCCTTACATGAACCTTTCCTTTCTTACCTGCTCTGTCTGCAGTGGCGCATGTTTTCCCGCGTGCCACTGCTGCTCGGGAACTTTGAAACAGGATTTGGCACAAACCTGAGCGAGCGCAGCGCGAGGAGGAAGTTCTGAGCCCACGTCTTTACCGTAACCGCTCAGTGCTTTCCCGCGGCCCCAAACTGGCTTCACTTCTCTCCGACTCTGAAGCGTTACGTGGCGCTCGGAACAGGGAGGCATTTGCAAAACAATGTTCAAAACAATAGAGCGAGGAATTTAGGTTGGTGAGAAATTTGAAATGGAATGTCCGTGTGGTTGAGAACGTGATGTTGTAGTTTGTGAATAGGAAGGTGTCTTGCCCAAGGACGTCACAACACTCACAATATGCAGCCAGGAAAGCCACAAATATCATTTTATACCATTACTATGTTTGGGAGATGACAGAAAATGTTACGTCTGTTTTCTGAGGATCAACTCGGTAGTTTAGACTTCATCCGATTTATTTTTTGAATGCATCTGATTCTTGGGGAAATGTTGTTGCGATTGTTTTATAAATGATTAAAAAGTAGGATTCTGTTCAAAGAATGCAATAAACTAACTATTGCATTTCAGAACATAGAGGTCTAAACTGCATTTTGCGCCAATTTTGATTCGATTGTGATACATTAAGCAGCCCTAGAGGTTGATATTTCACTTTACTTCTACATGACCTTAGGCCAGACGAGTTCATGTGTTGAGCCAAATTCGTACATAAAGGTTTCCAAAGTGCTTTACACGAATGGAAGAAATGCATTCAAACCACAACATAATCAGAGAAAAACATAAATATCAATAAAATGTACTTTTTAATAGAGAAGAGTGCAGATAAAATTGTATCGTGTCATAAGAACTTAACCGAACTGTTTTTAGTCTAGATTTGTACATTGTCAGAGTCGAGGCCTGACTCGCATCCATGTTTAGTCCTGACTCTGGCACCAGCAGGAGGCCGGTCCATGTTTAGTCCTGACTCTGGCACCAGCAGGAGGCCGGTCCATGTTTAGACCTGACTCTGGGCACCAGCAGGAGGCCGGTCCATGTTTAGTCCTGACTCTGGCACCAGCAGGAGGCCGGTCCATGTTTAGTCCTGACTCTGGCACCAGCAGGAGGCCGGTCCATGTTTAGTCCTGACTCTGGCACCAGCAGGAGGCCGGTCCATGTTTAGTCCTGACTCTGGGCACCAGCAGGAGGCCGATCCATGTTTAGTCCTGACTCTGGGCACCAGCAGGAGGCCGGTCCATGTTTAGTCCTGACTCTGGGCACCAGCAGGAGGCCGATCCATGTTTAGTTCTGACTCTGGCACCAGCAGGAGGCCGGTCCATGTTTAGTCCTGACTCTGGCACCAGCAGGAGGCCGGTCCATGTTTAGTCCTGACTCTGGGCACCAGCAGGAGGCCGGTCCATGTTTAGTCCTGACTCTGGCACCAGCAGGAGGCCGGTCCATGTTTAGTCCTGACTCTGGCACCAGCAGGAGGCCGG
Source organism: Eucyclogobius newberryi (assembly GCF_026437365.1). Classification (NCBI taxonomy): domain Eukaryota; kingdom Metazoa; phylum Chordata; class Actinopteri; order Gobiiformes; family Gobiidae; genus Eucyclogobius; species Eucyclogobius newberryi. The sequence goes on along the minus strand of NW_027315846.1, from coordinate 24,792,643 downwards.
TCCATGTTTAGTCCTGACTCTGGCACCAGCAGGAGGCCGGTCCATGTTTAGTCCTGACTCTGGCACCAGCAGGAGGCCGGTCCATGTTTAGTCCTGACTCTGGCACCAGCAGGAGGCCGGTCCATGTTTAGTCCTGACTCTGGCACCAGCAGGAGGCCGGTCCATGTTTAGTCCTGACTCTGGGCACCAGCAGGAGGCTGGTCCATGTTTAGTCCTGACTCTGGGCACCAGCAGGAGGCCGGTCCCTGAGCATTAACATGTCTGAGATGTACTTTGGTGCTAGGCCATGGAGAGACTTGTACACAAGCAGAGCTGCTTTAAAGTCTCTTCTCTGAGCCACAGGGGGCAGTGCAGAGACCTGAGAACAGGACTAATGTGATGGTACTTCCTGGTTCTAGTCAGGACTCGAGCAGCAGCGTTCTGGATGTACTGCAGCTGTTTTACAGCTCGTTTGGAGAGACCAGTGAGCGGCCGTTACAGTAGTCTAATCTACTGGAGACAAACGCATGGATAAGTCTCTACAAGTCTGGTTTAGACACTATACTTTCGATTTTGGAAATTCTGGTTGATTAATCTGCAAACACAAAGGCTATAACGTGGGTGAGAGTGAGAACCAGCCAACCTTCAAAGGACTCATATTATGCATTCTTTGTATTGTTGACCTTTTAAACATGCACTTGAGTACCTTTTTACTTTGATGTCTCATGTTCTAAAAGAAATGTCAAAACAACCATTCACAATGGAAAGAGAGAGTATATTGCACCTTGAACCTCTCCCGGATCAGGCCCTCTCCTGTGCATTGTGTTCTTGTGTTGGCTCCTCCTCCTCCTTCCTCCTTATTGTGTTCTTCATGTTTTATTAGGCTGGTGCTCTGTTATTCTTAGCCCAGCAGGATGTTTATAGGATCCCTGTGCAGGAATATAACGGGCAAGTCCTCCCTCTTCATCTCTTTTCAGTTACTCCTCTGCTCAGCTCTGCAGTGCGCCTCCTCCTGGTCAGGACGGGTTCTTGTCTTTGCTGATCAGGCCGATAACCCATGTTTACCAAAAGGGCTGCAGGACTTGGGAACAATATGTGACTGTGATTCTGTGCAAAGGTCACATTTTAAACTCGTCCAGGACAATTGGCCAAAGCGCTGACATACGAAAGTCCTTTAAATGACCAACTAATAAAAGAAAATAATGGAGATCGACCAATGTGGGTTTTTTCAATGGCCAATGCGCTGCACATTTGAGCCGATACTGCAAAAAAGTCTAAATATCGGCCTGATATATATAGCTCTACTTAAAAATGGCAGCATATTTACCATTAAATCGCGATATATTGTTGCGATACAATCTACATTCGGCCCAAAGATATCGGCAGAGCTTTGCGACCATCGGTTACTCGGGATTCTAAACTGGTATCTAAACCAGACATTTAAAAAATCGGTCAAGCTCTACGATTCATGTAGCTGCCTGGTTTTCCAGTGTTAATGTACATGTTTTAAACTCTATAGAAAGGGGCAAATGAACAAACAGCCTCCTAAGTGTCTTGTCTCTTCTATTTCCGTTGTAAGTCACTAGTCTGTTTTAAAGACATCTGATGCAGTACAAACTAAACTCACTTTTCTGTTTCCCACAAGAGGAAAATGCACAGTTAGGATCAGGCCGTGGGGAGATGTATTTAAAAAAATTCCATGCTAATCTGCGGATATCCTCCTTAACCTTTAGTATTTTTGGATATCCGGGTATTGTCTTGAAAAATGTCTGCGGTGTTCTGCAAGGTGGTGCAGTGGTTAAGAGGGACTCCTCACAACTAGACGACACAGCATTTGGTTCCTGGTCAGGTTAAGGTCTTTTATACTGGACAGGTTGACTCAATAATACAAAAACAAAAACTGTCTACATCCAGACAGTGTAAATTCCTAAAGTATTATACAAAGATTCTGCATCACTCTGCGCCACCACGTTGCCTTAATTAACAGATTAATTTCAACAGTCACAATCTATTAAATTTATCTAAATCATCTATTAAAATAATCATTATTGTATTTTGATTGCTGTCTAGACTACAGAATGTAAAACTCATGCAAAAATACATATCATAAATAAAGTGACATGGTAATCAAAAAGACAAATGGTATTATAAACTTTTGTTTCTCTACGGTTCAGTCATCACTGCAGCAGCAGTAATCCTACACAAAGGGGACAGCAGTAATCCTACACAAAGGGGACAGCAGTAATCCTACACAAAGGGGACCAATGAATAGACACAGGTCTAAAATATCAAATATAGTTGAAGCAGAGGATAGTGTTCAAGCTGCCATACTTCCCCCAGCATAGTTGCTCATAGGGCAGCGTAGCTGAAACTGTAGGTTTATATTTCTGTTCCTAACTGGCCTGACCATAAGTGATTTCAAAGAGGAACATTTTAAGCCTGGACTTAAATGAAGAGGCTGTGTCGGCCTCTTTAACATGGACAGGAGCTGATTCCATGACAGAGCGTTTAGCTACCAAGGTCCTATCTCCTACTGTACTTTTTAGAGACTCTTGTGACCACCAGACGTTCTGAGAGCAAAGTGTACTAAAGCATATTTGAGACGGGACCATGTCATTAATGACTTTGTAAATCAGACTCGACAGGGAGCCAGTGAAGAGACTCGAGCACCGGCGTAATGTGCTCTCTTCTTTCAGTTCCTAATATGTGGAGCTGTAAACTATAACTATAAAGTCTTTAGTCCACTTGAGTTCACTATAGAAATAGTTTTAGCTGTTTTTCCACATCTCTCGACTCCAAAAGGCCACGTCCCGAAAGATTTAAGAGCCAGACTGAGCCGCGGGAGAACAATGCTTCCCCTGACCGCCACAGTAATGGTTAGCTTCAGAGCGACAGGGCAGTACACTGCGTTACAGAGGGATGTAAACTGTAAAATGTACAGTCTCCAGAAAACCTCTGTGCACTTAAAAACATTTGGTGCAGCTTCTCTTTGGTCCATGCCTTATGTTAATGTGAGCGTTACCTAATGGACTTAACATGACGTGGCTGCCTGCGTTTACATAATCATAAGTCATCATTTTAAGAAGGATTGTGCCCAAGAATCTGCTACATGAGACACATTCTGTAGGCTAGCCTAAATAGTTGGTGTAATACCTCATTTGTCCAGGAGTGGTCCAAAGTCTACACCTAAAATGTAAACCTTGCTTGTTTTAATGGGTTTATTATTTTTGTAGCAGTGTTTGTGTGCATTTCTTGTTCAAATTAGTATCAAATTCCAATGCTATCGTTTTAGTTTCAGGCATCTTCTTCCTCTTTGACAAAACTATTGAACAGTGCATAACGTACAGTATTTTCCTGCTTTGAGAACAACGTTACAATTCTGCTCCAACCGGCGACAAACCGTTCAAAGTGGGTCATAAAGCGAGTGGATTTGTGTTCGGTGAATCAGAAAAGGCAGATGTGAGTAAGCTTGTTGTGGTTTTTAAAAGTCACTTCGCTCACACATACACCAGCCTGTAGCCACTGGCCAAAATGCCCTTTCCTTTAAATAACTCCGTGAGAAGGCCGGCTAGCATCTCCTCTCAAAACATAGAATTTGTCCTTTTTTTTTTTCTTTCCAGATGATAATTCTCAAAAGTGGTTGCATCGGACGTGGATAAACAGTGGTCTAAAATGGAAAGTTTGATGGAACGGAGTACACGAGGCTACCACAGCACGCCCCCAGCACGCCCCCAGCACGCCCCGAGCGCTCTCGAAATGACTGATGGCCTGAAGAGCGAGCGCATTAGAGCTATTAGCAGGCACCTTATGCAAGTGTGTTTACAAAAGACCGACTACCTCTGACTTTTGTGGTTGCATAGAAAGAGAAACCAAAAAGCAGTCGTTGCTGTTCTGCAAAACGGCTAAATCCTCTTGTTTTTACTTTCTTTAGAGATTTGGTTGGTCGTTTGTTCAGCTTTTACTTTTTTTGAGGTACTTTTGACTGTTTTTTATAATCTGTTTGTACATAAAGTGCATGGATAATGCACGCTTTATATCTTAAAGGTCACAAATGGTGCAAAATCAAGCTTTTTTAACCTTGCTGTAACATCATTGCATTTAGCTTGATTCACACTTGCTTGATGATCTTCTCCCTCTGAGACTGAAAAACAGTTCAGAGTTTTCCAGTTTTGTGACATCACAGGTGGAGCTCTGAAGTCGACTGTTCCTGTTTTTAAGTCCGTAAAATATCACACGACTCGTTCTGAGCATTTTCTGACTTAAATCATGTTCATTACAACTGGGAGCTAACATTAGCATGTCGGGGCAAGATAGGTTTGTTAATCTCCCCTTGTAATTCCCTCTGCTGCCAGTAGATGGAGTTCTAGCTCAATTCCTGACGTGGGAAATAAAACAAATTTTGTGAACATGAAATGCCCATGTAAAGATATTCAAGAACCTCCTTAAAGGCAAATGACAACACAAATCATGCATATTATGAAATTAATTATGCAAAATTGACTTTCAAGAGCTTTGAAATGTGTACAAAAAGTTTCTTTCTCATTTATCCTTTCAAAGTTGTGTTCAGAGTGGTTTAGGTGTGTCTGAGAACCGTAAAGGAGCAGTGCCTCAATGTTAAAGAAGAAACAAGACTTCCAGGTTTAAGAAATTATTTGGATCAGAAAGATATATGCATATAAACATACAGTAGCCACAGTCATGATGTGTATAAAAATCGTTTTTGTAGAATATTCTACCATCATAACTCTCAAATCCACATTGGAGTGACAGTATTATGTGTATCCTTTTGCCCTTTTGTTCTCCGCTGTGACTTGATCAGATCAGTTCATGGTTGTAATGAATACTGCTTAATAGTTGCAGAAGCATCTCAGGGCAACGGTGTCGCTCACTCTGCTGACAACGCACTTATCGACAGCTTTTCTAACTCTACATCATATCAACTGCTTTATGATGACTTTGGTTTTTTTGCTTTTTACTTAAGCAAATCTATTCATTTCAATGTAAAAGAGCTGCTCTATCACCCATTGTTCAACAAGACCAAATGCAGACTTTAGGAGTTCTATTGTGCCAAATACAGATGCAAAGATTCTAAGGTTCTTTGTTGCCGTTGTCCTTGCTCTAATGGTGTTGTTCTCTTGGCCTCCACAGCCCAGTGTTTGTGCCCTGCTCAGACATGACTGAGGTGATGATCAGCAGCACCCCCATGGAGGACATCAGGCTGAGCCCTGGCAAAGACAGGCTGTCCTACCAGGTACACACAAATGCACGGCCACACACACACACACACACAGGCGCACGCACGCACACATACAGGACAGGCACACACACACAAGGGGTACGTGCACTGCCATACAAACACACACACACATGCACATCTCTCACACAGAGGACATTTTACACCTGTGTTGTGTGGTCATTGTTTGATAGTTTAAGAATATGAACTGGCTTTGGTATTTGATATTTACCGTATTTTCCGAAGTCAACTTAAATACTTGTACTATACTCCGTAGCAACTTATGTGATATTATTTGTTATTTTAACACTTGCAACCGCATTTCATACTCCAGTGCAACTTATACATGTTTTTCTCTTCTCTATTATGCATTTTTGGCTGGTGCGACTTATAGTCCAGAGAATACGGTATGCATATATAGGCTGTTTGGATTACTTTCTTTACCTTCATGTCCTTGTGTCTGTGTCTGAGACAAACATTTCTCCTAAAGTGGCTGTTTGCTCTTGCAGTTGTTGAACAGCAGCTCTTCTACATCTAAATGAATAGACTGGGATTGGATTGCGATGGGCGACGCCTACTTTGTCTAAGGCAATTCAATCTAAAGATGCACAATAATGTGTCAATTATACAGAAGAAACATATTTGCATTATCTGTGTTTTAAACATAGAATCTCTCAGTATCAAATGGCACAAACACATAGTAGATATGCCATAAAGAAATCACATTTTCATATAAACTTAAAATATACAATGGCCATCTGCTTCACCTGAAAGTTCACACTTCATTGCAATTGGTTAAATCCACCTGGCACTCTGACTATTGCTGACACCAATGGGAAGAGTAAGTGTCTTTGTTAAAGCATGGAGCACTCACGAGAAAACTAGTGAATAACAACAATAAAGCATTTTTTACCATAATGGCACATTGTGAGATCATGATTCAGTTTTTATTGCAATATCGTCACTCTTAAACATACTAAATCATTCTAATATTTTGATCACGAAGAAGGCTTTGGCAGGTCGTAATGGACACAAATAGAACGCTGCAGGACGTCCCGTTCCGCTGCAGTCCCATCGCCCGTAGCGACATGAGTTACAGTATATAAGCTCAGTGAGGCAGATGCAGGTGTGCAGAAATAGCAGTGTCCATCAGGTGCTGATGACAAGCTCTTTCCACGCCTTTGTTTTACTGTCACTTCAGGAGCTATTCTGGACAAACATGTACGACCACAGGACATCTACCACCACTGAACACATGTCTGATGCGGGCCTGCTCGGCTTTATCTGGCACAAAACGACTCTAATGGAAACTGGCCTAAACCATGTCTGCATTAACTCTGTTTCCTCCAAACTAGGGAATGCACAATAGAATCAAAATCTGTCTTCATGTTGAATGTTCTTTGACAACTGATTAAAAGCTTATTTTTTCCACATACAGACAGGTTAGTTTGTTGTTTGCAAAGAAGTGTTTGTTGATTTTGTCCAGCGGTTCTTCTCAAATCTTAGTGCGTGTGTGACAAGTGAGCTGACTTCTGATTTGAAAATGCAAATGACATGTAATAGGAAAACTTGCTATGTTGAGATTTTAGAACTGTTCATAGCCATGTGGATCATCGATGTAATTTAACCAGTGATATTCAATCATTTGTTCTTGAGGTCTTGTGGCATGTCTTTGGAATTTAGGACCAGGAACCAGTTGGTATTGCACTGGATGTCTTATTCTGACTTGTCCCCCACAAGACTTTTCTTCATATCTGCCAGGCTTGGTGGGACATTGACTGTTACATGGCGCCTAGTCCACATTAGTGCTAAATGAAAAGATTTGATTTGAAAAGATCTTCTATTATATTGGGATTTTCACACATCAGTGCTTTTTGTTCAAATATGAACAAAAGCTCTTTACACATTTGTTTAATGGTTAATTATAATTCCCTCAGTCCAGTCTGTTCTAACACACTTGTACTTGTATTGTCTTTAATGGTTTCCAGGCTGAACCACACACTTGCACCACATGTTTTATTTGAGGTTACATGGTAACTTCCTTGTCCTAAAAGATCCATCCATCCATTTTCTACCGCTTGTTCCCTTTCGGGGTCGCGGGTGACTGGAGCATATCCCAGTGACTTCGGGCCTTAGGCGGGGTACACCCTGGACAGTGGCCAACTCATCGCAGGGCACGAGTTGTCCTAAAATATGTTTTTTTAAATGTTTGAGTCAAACGATGGCACAGTCAACATTTCCTTGTTCATGCAATTAATTTTCAACTAAGAACCCAATGTCTAACCATGGGTGAACACCCACTCACTCCCTTCTGTCACTCTGAGGTTGAACCATGACAGAGGAACAACAGTCTGATCGTTGCCATAGCATTCTGACTGTGTCAGATCTCATCTGATCTCACAGGCTGAGCAGGGCCTGCTTTAGGCAACACACTTCACCCACCTGGCCCAGTATGACTGATGTGTGAGGAGGTGATTGGTGGGGAACAGAGATTAGCAGCCTCACCTACGCTAGTCTGCCACTGAGCAGCTGTGCCTACTAGGGACTCAACAATACTCTGTATATAATTGAATTGTTCAATGCCTTCCTTAGTTAGGCCTAACTCTGCTATATTTGAACAGTGTAATTGAATCAAAATGTTGTTTATTGATAATTACCATAAAAATAATAGGAACTTCACTTTCGTGTCACGTTGCTTTTTTTCTACTTCTGAGGTCTAAAATGTAACAATCTAATTGATATTCTGACCCATGTATGGAGATGCCTATGGAATAGAGACAAAACAGTATATTTGTAGCTCTAGTGTGTACAGTAGTGGCTTACCAGCAGCAGGTGTGGAGTGAATGAAGAATACACTGCATTGTCATCCAACAACATCCCCGGATGACATTCAAAGTGCCATTTCAAATATACAGGCAATATTGTTCAGTCTCATCTTCCTACAAATGGTTTGATTTACAATATTGTGTATGTATTAAAAATTTGAATGTGCTTTCCTGAACAATAATAAGTCTGGAAGCCGACGCAGAACATTAATATTCTTTACTTTAATATAGAATCCACTCCAATTCAACTTCCACGGAGCCCACTTCCTTCCTTAATAGCATTTCAAACTAGCCTGACTAACACTGCCCGCTCCCGTTTACCGCCAGTGACCAACACACTTCCAGCTGCATCCACTGAAAGGTATTGAAATGACTTTGGCTCCCACAGAGGATAAGGAAGTGGCTGTGTCAATGGTAATCTCCGGAGGCTGCTAACACGCTCGCTCCCTCACTCTGAAGGCTCCTAAAATAGAACTCATTGTGTAGCGTGAAGTGTGGTTGGCAGACAGGCTGTGACATGTGAGGGTACGAGGAGCATGGGCCCTACTGTCTGTCCAAGTACCCTACAGAGGACGCATGCGCCCCTACCGAGGACGCATGCGCCCCTACCGAGGACGCATGCGCCCCTACCGAGGACGCATGCGCCCCTACCGAGGACGCATGCGCCCCTACCGAGGACGCATGCGCCCCTACCGAGGACGCATGCGCCCCTACAGAGGACAGATGAGACGCTTTTGGGCATAGGCCTGTAAGACCTTATGACCTCCAACATGTTCTGAAATATGGGTCCAAATACTTCTAATGAAACGCATTCAAAACGCTTTATTCTTAAAATTAAAATGAATAAATCACAGAACCGAAGAATAGAAGTCAGAGAGCAAAAGTTAAAATGAAAATGCAAAGAACAAACTAAACGTCCAAAGAAACATAATAATGGCACATTTAAATAAAATTAAATACCTAATAGAAGTCCAGTTTCTCCAAGCCAAAGGATTCTTTCAACATTTCAACGCTTTTCATGTGATTTAGCTTTTACAATTTTACCTTTTGTAACCCTCACTTTGAATCTCTGGTCAGTACTATTTGATACAAAACCCTGGCCATAAGCCAACCAGTTTAAGATTTTAACATCTTTGTTTAGTTTGTATGTTCTGATTAGCTCCTTCCATGTTGTAAGCACAGATTTCACCCAAGGATTCTCCACTCCCTCCAAATGACTCACTGTTTGTCATCTGCCATTAAGGCCTGCACAATATTCGTTGAGCTTGATGTCCTGGGTCACATCTGTACAACATTCACATTTGAGCTGAAATAAAGGTAAACTTCAGCCTCCTTTTGCTTTAGTTGTAGAGTTTTGAATCAGATTGAAGTCTTCTTTCCTTGCCATACAAATCTTGAAATTGCTTTGTTCCATTCAACTGCCGTTTAAGGCTGTAAATTGGAAGAGTCGAATAGATCGCAAAATCTGGGCAAACATTAATTTTTAATTCTTTGACGTGGAATTAACTTAACCGCTGTGCTAGTGTGACGGCCCATTTGTGTTTGAATCGAGAGGTCCAAAGTCCATCCTTTTTCATGGTTTTGAGCAGAGGTCTGACTTTGGAGGAAGTGATTTGTTTTAAATGACACTAATTAAACGTCTGTATAGTTTATGTTCATAAAATCTCTTTTTTTTATTTTTTGCCGGAGCAATGGTTCTAATTTTTATTCTCAAGACTGCTTTAGCAGCATTAAAAATTATGGATGGGGAAGTTTCACCATTTTCATTTTCCTCCGGATAAGTCTTGATGTCATTTGAGATGTTTCCCTGAAACAAGGGGCCGTTGAGCAGACTGGCATTGAACCTCCAAGTCTACAGAAATGTAAATAGGAGCATGATTAAGTTTATTATATACATATAACCTAACCTGATGATGCCATTCCAGGGATAAACCAGTACTTGGGTGTTTTAGGCCAGACTGCTAAACCAAGTCTTAGAAACTTGGGTGTTGTCTTTGACAAAGACATGTCTTTAGAGCACCACTCCAAGCTGTTGACGAGGAACTGTTTCTTTCAGTTGAGGAAAATCTCTAAGCTCAGGAAAATGGTGTCTCAAAATGACCTGGAACTTATAATTCATGCATTTGTGTCTTCACGTTTAGACTATTGTAATAGCTTGTTTTCCTGTCTTAACAAGAAGGAACTCTCTCGTCTGCAGCTGGTCCAGAACTCTGCAGCGAGGATCTTGACCCGCACAAATAGAAGGGCCCACATTTCACCCATTCTTAAAGCCCTTCACTGGAGCCGGTCTCCTACCGGATACAGTTTAAAATATTGTTTTAACTTTTAGAGCTTTAAATGGTCAGGTCCCATCGTACATCAGCGATCTGATTAAACCGTACGCTCCCTCTCGCTCACTAAGGTCCTTGGACCAGAAACTGTTGTTGGTTCCTCGCACCCGTTTTCGGACTAGAGGAGACAGATCCTTCCAGGCTGTTGCCCCCAGACTCTGGAACGATCTTCTGTTCTCCCTACGGTCACTGGACTCAGTTACTGCTTTTAAGGGTCAGCTTAAAACCTTTTTATTTAGTCAAGCCTTTTAAATGTACTTGTTTTACGGACTGATTTTACTGTATATTGTTGTATATGTATTGTTCACTGTAAGTTTTTTGTGTTTTTATTGTTTTATTCTGTGTTTTGTGAAGCACTTTGTGACCTCTGTCTGTGAAAGGTGCTATATAAATAAAATTTACTTACTTACTTACTTACTTACTATAACATAACTTCGCTCCTTTCCTCCTCAATCAAAGCCTCAGAGCCAGAATTGTGTCTCTGTCCAGTGTGCTCAGTCCATCCTGAGGTGAGAGACGCGATGTACGTCCTGCACTGACTCCACTCAAGTTATGTCTTCACTCGTCCGTCTCTCAGAGTATTGTTTTCAAATTTTGTTTCATAGAATAGAATTAAAAGTGCGTTGGAAAAATTATCTTGGTATTGATATCAAAATACTGGCGACCAGTATTGATCATCTTAATTAATGCCAACATTTCTGGTATCGCACAGCTATACTAACTGTGGAGCGTTTAAAGCGTAAAGCCGTGGTGTGCCCTATTAGCATGCTAATGTTTGACAGTGAAAATCAGGTACAGGAGCTTTTTTCATATTTATACTTTTACTACTTGCCACATTCTCCTTATCTTGCAAATACTTGGGTTTATGTCAAGAATGATGTACATCTGCATTACGTACACCATTAAAGCGTTACTGGTGAACAGCCATGAAAACTGTCAGAATTACCATCTTCATGTTTATTATGCCTAGATCTGACTCTGATTTTTGAATATACTGATGCGCACTGGGGTTCAACTCCCTCCAGGGGTCAATCAGTTCTATATTCATTATTTACGGAATTTGTTGCTCCGGTGCCTCTTGAATTTGATACTCCTATTGTAGGTTGAACACGAAGATTCCAGATTAGGGTTCTCTCAGAGAGGTTTGCAATCAGGCCATTAATAGTTTTTTTTTTTTTAACCAGTACATATCTGCCCTCTTTAGTTTTACCTTCAAAAGTCTGTTCAAAAGCTATTTGTTTTTAAATCAGTATTGGAACTCCCCTCATGTGTTTGCCTCTGTATGATGAATGGTACAATTTTGTATAAGAAAATGTGGTTAGTTTTTGATGCTCTATATTGCTTAAATGTGTTTCTTGTGTCTTTTTTTCTTCTCATTTTTGTACCTTGTTGACTGGGTTCAATATTCCATCTACTTTAAATGATGCTACTCGTAATGTTTCTGATGCCATTGGATTGATTTTAGTCTTAAAATCCGTCAAATCAATCTTCCGTTTTCTAATGCTATAAAACTCTCTGGTCGAACACAACACAAAATTACATAAGCTACAAAAGAAAAGAACAATTTAAAAACAAAAACATGCATTGAACCCAAAACCTGATTGTGTAAAATGAGGGCCCAACGTCTACCTGCCTCCTCCTGGTACCAACCCTCTCAAAGAACTGGATACACTACCTCCCCAAAACCACCACGCTCCCATGCCAACCTCTGTATTCATTTATCCAGTTCCCCACAAACCTTATCCCCCACATTTAGCTCTCAGATGAGTGCATGTAAGTAGACACTGGGTGTCTCAGAAGTATAGGGAATAATACATGCATATTACATGTACCAGTAAATACCATCTTCAAAATGCTGATATTATCTTCACTGTGACAGTCAATTTAAAAACTAAAGTAAGAGTGCATGAACATATTTCTACTCAATCAGTTCTCAGGAAAGTATGTAAACTCGTGTGTATATAAAAGCTGCATACTTGTTTTATCAGACAAATGTCCACATTCACACAGTGTATTTTTAGCTGCTTTTGTGCTTTCCTCTGCTTCATCCGTCTCCTGGAGGAATCGGTCTGGACACAGCTGGATCTTCTCCATCTCCTCGTTCTTCTTCTCCCTCTCCAGTCGGCGCGATGCCCAGACAGCCACACTGCCCCCACCGCCCCTAATGTCTTGGAATGAAATATTCAGGTCTAAAAATATTCCTCCGCTCCGTCCAAACAGGACAAATGCTGTTCTTGGACCAGGGGGAGGCTGTTTTTGTATCAGAGCTTGATGAGAACAGATGCTGAGGACCAGTCTCATCCACACAGGGCCACGGGGGTTCTGCTTTAGGCAACATGATGGCTTTGTCATATTAAGACATACTGCCAACGACTTCTGAACTCCGGGTCAAGTGCCCAGTTACATAAGCCAATTTTCCATCAACTGGTATTGCTCTGGTCATTATGAATGTGCTTGTTGTGCACAGTGACTCTTTGCAGAGGTGCACTTCAAAGACAAAGGACATTCTGATTTGTGCTCTCACAATCATGATGAACATGTCAGCATGTTGGATAGTGACTATTGTTGAATGTTTTTCCATTAGAAAGACTACTTTTTCAATCTGCAGATTTGCATAATAAATTGTCATAGAATAATATGATTATGGTAAGCTTTTGTGGGACATTTAAAACAAAAAGAATGCCTCCAAGCAATTTTCTTATATTTATTGAATTGTTATGGCCCATTTAATCGGCCAACAGCCCAACGCCAGCTGCCGCAACGCACTTGACTCCGCCCCTTTCCTCCTCAATCAAAGCCTCAGAGCCAGAATTCTGCCACTGTCCAGTGCTCGTAAATAGAATACGCTCTTAGACGGAATTGAATAACCTAGAAATGGTTTAAGATGAAGCGCTCTTAAAAAGCTGCACACTGTGCATTCTGAGGTGAGACGCGATGTACGTCCTGCACTGACTCCACTCACGTTATGTCTTGACTCTTCTGTCGCTGAGTATTGTTTTTTTTTAATTTAGTTTCATAGAATAGAAGTTCAAAGTGCGTTGGAAACATTTTTATCTTGGTATTGATATCATAATACTGGCTACCAGTATTGACCATATGAATTAATGCCAACATTTCTGGTATTGCACAGCTATACTAACTGGAGCGTTTAAAGCATAAAGCCGTGATGTGCCCTATTAGCATGCTAATGTTTGACAGTGAATATCGGGTACAGGAGCTTTTTTCACCACTATCCACTATCGTACATATTGCATTACGTACAGCATTAACACTGGTCAACAGCCATGACAACAGTCAGACTTACCATCTCTATGTTTTCCCCAGATCTTCCCGGACCCGTCTGATTTCGAGCGCTGCTGTAAGCTGAAGGACCGGCTGCCCTCCATCGTGGTGGAGCCCACAGAGGGTGAGGTGGAAAGCGGGGAGCTGCGGTGGCCCCCAGAGGAGTTCCTGGTCAGCGAGGAAGAGATCGAGGATGAAGATGACGAAGAGGAAGAACACATGCATAACAGCAACCTGCAAAACGGACAAACCACGCAAATCTCCCAGCACTAGGCTCCGGTCGCCCGCTCCTCCGAACCAGCCGCCAGCCCCACCCCAACCCACAGTAACATTCTACTGCAAGACCAATTGTTACATTAAAGCATATTTCGGCAATATTTTGTAAAGTTTCCTCAATGTTCTTCTGTCTTCTATGGACATTAGACACTGGTTTGAAATTGTTTCATTCTCAACAAAAATGTATGTTCTCGGATGGACCATTTCTTTGTTTTTGCCCCAATGAAAGTAATGGAACGTTTCGGGCAATTCTGGAGAAGCTGCATCCAAGAGTTTAAGCAATACAAGATAAGCTAATTATGATTTTTATTGGCAAAACAACAGACTCGACTGGCTTGACAAGAAGCCACATTGCGCAGAATGGAAAGAGGGGACGGCCGCAGCTCTTTACCCCATGGACGGACCCTCGCCGACGGGTTCAGGCTGCTTCGTATGATCCTCCAGAATATCCAGCGACGCGGTTTATCCGAGGGGCTTTGATTTGTGCACGTGTTGGCCCCAACCAGAGATTCTATCGTGGTAGAGATGGGCAGTTGAATAAACATAGATGCTAGTTTATGTAAGCAGTTAAATGAAGGGACCATTTCGTTAGAGTTGTTGGGCCTAAAAGGAAGTTTAAAGTGGTTGTCTGTATATATTGATGCCCTAAAAAGCCTAATAAATGAAGGAAGTCTTTTGATGGAGAGAGACAATGTTAAACTGTTGAAAGTTTCAAGCTCGTAACAAATGTGCCAATTGAAGTTGGCCTGGTAGCGTTACTTGCTCGTCTTCATGGGGACGTTTATTATGCTCGTACTGTGGAATATTTCAGGCAAAGCAATACGAGTAGGTGACATTTGTACTTTGTCAAATGTAACTCTTCAAAATGCTATCCTTTTTTCCCCAAACCAGTCTAACATGTGCAGAAGATTATCTTGTGATCATCTTGTGAATTGTTTGGGTGAATTTTTCTTTTCTTTTTCACCTGCAGTAGTTCTTCATTTGTGGCCTTATGTTCAATAATCACCACATTATTATTATTATTATTATTATTATATTTCCAGATGTCATATGAAAAGATTGCATACCAGCAGATTCTACCTATGTGTATATATAAAAGTTAGTCTGGCATTGTTGTGTTGTGTGAATTGGTGAAAAATGTTCTGACTAAATGAAATATGAAAAATGTTTTAAAAAATGCAATGTACAGACTCCATAAAGAATATTTGTAAATATTTATAGTTCTTTGTATTATTAGGAAATAAGTGTGATTTTTCTTTGGGTGGTTTGTATTGAAAATTAAAAAAGTTGTCTTCCTTTTTACAAACTTATTTTGTCAGACGTGTTCAATGTCTCGTATCGTGTACCAGAATGTGTGTCGACTATTTCGTCTTTTCATTAACTTGACGATTTTTGGCCACGTTTTAGAAATGACGACGTTCTCATGTTTTCACGTTCAATTCCACAGGAAAGAACACACATTTTGGATGAACAGAACCGTCTACTCCGGTCAAAGGGCAAATGCTAACAGACTGCGCCACTATCACCTCGTTAGCAATCTCCCTAAAAATACTAACATATTTAAAGTATTCAAAATGTTAAAACCTACGGTGGCGTAGATAGTCGACCTAAAGGTAGCAAGTTCAAAATTGCATTGTATCTGTGAAAAACGATAAACATTCAATAGCTAGCCAGGTAGCTATGGTTAGCATCTGAATAAGAAAAATATATCACTGGCTAACTTGTTGTTTTTGGTATTTATCCACATATTATTTGCATATAATAATAATTAAGATGTATAGCAAAATATACATAATAAATAAATTAATGAACTTAACTGTGGAAGTAGCTTTGTTGTTCGCATCAGTGGCTACATTTACATGCCCAGAGTGGTGGAAAGTAAATACAAAAGTAAAAGTACTGTAACTAAAGGAGACCTATTATGCAAAATGTACACGTAACTTTTAACACTATTATAATTCCCCCTTGTCATTAAACCACTGGAAATTGTATTTAGACTGATTCATGCTCGTTTACTCTCATGCGGACAAGACGCCATTGCTTTTTGCTGAACTGAAGCTCTCCAAAGGCAACGGAACACAAGCAGGCTAGTGCCAATCAACCTTTATCTGTACTTTTAGTAACAAAGTATTGTACCAAAGTTGAGTACGTCCTCCACCACTTTTGGCTGGTAAAATCAAGATGAATGAGAATAGATAATTGTGTTCACCTCGGCATCGATCTTATCTGCAGCTGCATCATTTAGAGGTTATTTAAATGAGAAGAATGATCAGATTTTTGGTGTGCATTAAAACGTAGCGATAGTGCGGACATAGCCAACGTGCTGTGTCCTGTCGGCCTGCAGGTTCCTCGTTTGTGTTAAGCTCAGGGAGACGCTCCGCCGCCATCTTGTTTTTGTGTTTGTTTTTTGTATCTGGAGCACTTTGTGAGGCTGTAAATAAACATTTGCTATGCGACAGAGTGCAGACTTGTGGCTCCTTGCTCACCTCACCTGCGCTCACTTCCTGCTCTCTTTCTCATATACAAGCTTAACCGACGTAACCAGCAGCACAAAGAATTAGGCCACATGCTACTTCCTGTCTTTGACTTGTGTTTCTGTGCAGCCCTTTTTATCTTCTTGTAAATGCAGTTATACGTGCACAAACACGTGTGTAAGGCAGCTGTAACAAACACAGAATGTAGTGACTTTTTAATTGTATATACATATATTGAAACACAAATGCAGTTGTCATTACAAATAACTATACATTAAAGGGTAAATTTGTCATTTTTCTCGTGTGGCCTGGAGTGTTTGACAATAATATTGTCATAGTATTAAACCTATCTATTTATTTCATTACATGTGTTTCTATTGCTCAAAATTACCTTGAAAAACACAGCTGAGGGGTCGCCTTACTATACATCTAACCTGTAACTTGGCCTGGCAACGTCACATACTTGGAGACGTTTTATATCATATACTGTGTAACACTCCAGGCAAAGCAATAGCATCTCCATGGAGACAAGCAGGTGGCGGACTCTCCACCAGAAAGTTACCAAGCATCTTTAAAGTTGCAGTATTCCTGTTCCTGTTCCACAGTTTGGCATTACACTTATCCATCTTGCATTATTACAGATGTTGTCATTGTTTAACAACAATATCCACTGCTGACTGACTGCATGTGCCACACTGGCTTGTTTCTATGGAGATGGTTAATTCCATTCTGTGGAACAATCTAGGCAATATCTTTTGAGACACAAGTGGCGGACCCTCCACCAGAAAACGTAGTATATCTTTAAAGAGGCTGCACCCATTTTTCACATATATATATATAAAAACTCTTCCTCACCCTTCGCGGGTGGTCTCTCTCCGCTCTGGAGAGCAACTTCAGTGAGAGACTGATCCACCCTCGATGTGTGAAGGAAAGGTTTCGCAGGTCTTTCCTTCCTGCTGCTGTCAGACTTTATAACAAAAACTGTTAGTACTGAACACTCGCAATACTGACCTAACCATGTACAATTCCGTCATATGTACAATTACTGTCGTGACACATATTCATGTGCAATTACTGTCGTGATCACATGCAATGGTATTTATTTATTTATTTTTATCTTTATTATTTTTCCCCTCCATCCCTTGTTGGGAAATGGGAGGTTTTGATCTACTGAAAGTGTTTTTCAAACTTCCTATAAGTGATCTGTTCTTTTCCTCTGTATCTGCCTCTGTATCTACCTGCGTTGCAACAATGAAATTTCCCCATGTGTGGACAATAAAGGATTATCTTATTTTATCTTATTCCCGTCCTTCAAGCTCAGGTACTCTACCAGAGGCCCCTGGGAGCTTGAGGGTTCTTCAGTATCTTTGCTGTTCCTGCACTGCACTTTTCTGGACCGAGATGTCTGATGTTTTTCCAGGATCTGTTGTAGTCACTCCTCCAGTTTGGGGGTCACTGCCCCAAGTGCTCCGGTCACTACAGGCACCACTGATACCTTCAGGCTCCAGACCTTCTCCAGCTCCTCTCTGAGGCCTTGGTATTTCTCTAGTTTCTCATGTTCCTTTTTCCAGATGTTACCATCCCATAGTACTGCAATGTCCACCACCACAGCTTTCCTCTGACCCTTGTCCACTAACACTATGTCCGGTTGGTTCACCATTACCATTCTTTCTGTCTGTATCTGGAGGTGTTTACTACTTTGTCCTTGGGGTCTCCAGCCCGTACTCTGCACAGATGTTTCTGTACACTATGCCAGCACCTGGTTATGGCGCTCCATGTATGCTGTCCCTGCCAGCATCTTACACCCTGCAGTTATGTGCGGGATTGTCTCAGGGGCCCCCTTTGCACAGCCTACACCTCAGGTCTTGTCTGGTGTGGTAGATCTGGGCCTCCATTGATCTGGTGTTCAGGGCCTGCTCCTGTGCTGCCATGATCAGAGCCTCTGTGCTTCAGACCGGCTCTTTCCAGCCATTGGTAGGATTTTGTGATATCAGCCACTTCAGTTATGTTCCGGTGGGACATCCCATGTAGGGGCGTGTCCTCCCATGATGGTCCCTCCAGCACCTCATCATCCTCTGTTCCTCATTGTCTGAGACATTCACTGAGCACGTCATCTGTAGGAGCCTTGTCCTTGATGTACTTATGGATCTTGGAACTTTCGTCCTGGATAGTGGCTCTCACGCTCACTAGTCCACAGCCTCCTATTTTACGGCTAGTGTACAGTCTCAGGGTGCTGGATCTTGGATGGAACCCTCCATGCATGGTCTGGAGCTTTCGTGTCTTAACATCTGTGGTCTGTATCTCCTCCTTTGGCCAACTGATATTATTCCTGCAGGGTCTGATCACTGGCTGTAGCTGTTTATTGCCCGGGACTTGTTCTTACCATTGAGCTGCTTCTGAGGACTTGCCTCACTCGTTGTAGGTATTTGGCCGTAGTCGCTTTCCTTGTTGCCATTTCCCTGTGGGATTCCCAGTTACTTGTAACTGTCCTCAATGTCTGCTATCGTTCCTTCTGGGAGTGAAACCCCCTCTGTTTGGACTATCTTCCTTCTCTTAGTCACCATCCGACCACACTTCTCTAGTCCCAATGACACTCCGATATCTGAGCTGTAGATCATGGTGGTGTGGATCAGGGAGTCAATGTCCCGCTCGCTCTTACATACAGCTTGATGTCATCCATGTGACTGATGGAATCCCCGTTCCTGAGTCGGTATCCATAGCCAGTCTTGTTGATTATTTGGCTGAGGGGGTTCAGACCTCTGCAGAACAGCAGTGAGGGGGATCAGACCTCTGCAGAACAGCAGAGAGGGGGTTTAGACCTCTGCAGAACAGCAGTGAGGGGGTTCAGACCTTTGCAGAACAGCAGTGAGGGGTATCAGACCTTTGCAGAACAGCAGTGAGGGGGATCAGACCTTTGCAGAACAGCAGTGAGGGGGTTCAGACCTCTGCAGAACAGCAGTGAGGAGTTTCAGACGGGGGATCAGACCTTTGCAGAACAGCAGTGAGAGGGTTCAGACCTCTGCAGAACAGTAGTGAGGGGGTTCAGACCTCTGCAGAACAGCAGTGAGGGGGTTCAGACCTCTGCAGAACAGCAGTGAGGGGGTTCAGACCTATGCAGAACAGCAGTGAGGGGGTTCAGACCTCTGCAGAACAGCAGTGAGAGGGTTCAGACCTCTGCAGAACAGCAGTGAGAGGGTTCAGACCTCTGCAGAACAGCAGTGAGAGGGTTCAGACCTCTGCAGAACAGCAGTGAGGGGGTTCAGACCTCTGCAGAACAGCAGTGAGGGGGTTCAGACCTCTGCAGAACAGCAGTGAGAGGGTTCAGACCTCTGCAGAACAGCAGTGATGGGGTTCAGACCTCTGCAGAACAGCAGTGAGGAGGTTCAGACCTCTGCAGAACAGCAGTGAGAGGGTTCAGACCTCTGCAGAACAGCAGTGAGGAGGTTCAGACCTCTGCAGAACAGCAGTGAGAGGGTTCAGACCTCTGCAGAACAGCAGTGGGGGGTTCAGACCTCTGCAGAACAGCAGTGAGGAGGTTCAGACCTCTGCAGAACAGCAGTGAGGAGGTTCAGACCTCTGCAGAACAGCAGTGAGGGGGTTCAGACCTCTGCAGAACAGCAGTGAGGGGGTTCAGACCTCTGCAGAACAGCAGTGAGGGGGTTCAGACCTCTGCAGAACAGCAGTGAGGAGGTTCAGACCTCTGCAGAACAGCAGTGAGGGGGTTCAGACCTCTGCAGAACAGCAGTGAGGAGGTTCAGACCTCTGCAGAACAGCAGTGAGAGGGTTCAGACCTCTGCAGAACAGCAGTGAGGAGGTTCAGACCTCTGCAGAACAGCAGTGAGGGGGTTCAGACCTCTGCAGAACAGCAGTGAGGGGGTTCAGACCTCTGCAGAACAGCAGTGAGGGGGTTCAGACCTCTGCAGAACAGCAGTGAGAGGGTTCAGACCTCTGCAGAACAGCAGTGGGGAGGTTCAGACCTCTGCAGAACAGCAGTGGGGAGGTTCAGACCTCTGCAGAACAGCAGTGGGGACAGCCTATCACCTTGGTATATGCCACATTTGACGGACATATATATATATATATACAATTAACTATATTATAGTACGTCTATTAGTGTTAGTAGAAGTACTATAATATGCTAGTACTAGTAGTAGAGTATATTTAATGTATACATTTTTTTTCATATTTTTATGATAATAACAATCAGGGACAGACCCTAACCACAAACCACTCTCCTGGATTCCTCACATTTCATGAAATTGTATCCCCTGGATACAGGGGCGTGTCTAAGGGGGAAGGCCCTAAATACTGATAGGTCACCCCAGGTAACACCCCCATCAGAGGAGCTGAAGCAGCATATTGAGGGTAAATAACTATTTTTGTTAAATTGTATTCACAATATTGCACCCACTTTCAACAGTAAACATTCACATTTATAAATCTAATTATTTGAAATAGTTGAATCAATAAATCTATTCTTTTTAACTAAAAAAATAAAATAAATTGCATTGGCGGAGGAAAGTACCAGATCAATATTGTTAAAGAATCAATACTGGGCCACAATTAGTTTTCAATGAAACTCATTGGACAATGTTACGTTTAAGTGTTGAATAAACAATAGGACAAATATCTCCCATGAAAAAAAAACATAACTATAAATGTTAATAATATTCCTGTTCTGCAAAACTACCATAAAAAGCTGATCAGAAAGAACGGGCTCTTATCAGCGAGTGGAAAAAGCCGCGCAGCGTCAGGTCAGTGCATATAGGTCATGGGCCTGTGGAAACATGCCTGTGGTGAGGAGGTCCTCTGGAGTCAGGCCTCTGCAGCCGAGATAATGTGTCTCTCACCTGAGGATCTCTGTCATCGGAGCTGCAACTGCAACGTGGATTCAACAAGTAACTGCATTCTTCACTTCAACATTACTTTAAATATCATATTTTTACTTTACAGTTTGTATTTGTTATAACAGTCTTTTTTCATTCAAACCACACAATGAGTTTCACTCACATATTTATAAGTTACAGACCACAGCAGACCACAACAGACCACTATAGACCACAACAGACCACAATAGACCACAACAGACCACTATAGACCACAACAGACCACTATAGACCACAACAGACCACAGCAGACCACAACAGACCACTATAGACCACAACAGACCACAATAGACCACAACAGACCACTATAGACCACAACAGACCACTATAGACCACAACAGACCACTATAGACCACAACAGACCACAACAGACCACAACAGACCACAATAGACCACAGCAGACCACTATAGACCACAATAGACCACAGCAGACCACTATAGACCACAATAGACCACAGCAGACCACTATAGACCACAACAGACCACTATAGACCACAACAGACCATAGCAGACCACAACAGACCACTATAGACCACAACAGACCACAACAGACCACAGCAGACCACATCAGACCACAACAGACCACAACAGACCGCTATAGACCACATCAGACCACAACAGACCACTATAGACCACAACAGACCATAGCAGACCACAACAGACCACTATAGACCACAACAGACCACATCAGACCACAGCAGACCACTATAGACCACAACAGACCATAGCAGACCACAACAGACCACTATAGACCACAACAGACCACATCAGACCACAGCAGACCACTATAGACCACAACAGACCACATCAGACCACAACAGACCACAACAGACCACAACAGACCACAACAGACCACAGCAGACCACAGCAGACCACAACAGACCACAGCAGACCACATCAGACCACATCAGACCACAACAGACCACAACAGACCGCTATAGACCACATCAGACCACAGCAGACCACTATAGACCACAACAGACCACAACAGACCACAGCAGACCACTATAGACCACATCAGACCACAGCAGACCACTATAGACCACAACAGACCACAGCAGACCACTATAGACCACAACAGACCACAGCAGACCACTATAGACCACATCAGACCACATCAGACCACAGCAGACCACTATAGACCACATCAGACCACATCAGACCACAACAGACCACAACAGACCGCTATAGACCACATCAGACCACAGCAGACCACAACAGACCACAGCAGACCACTATAGACCACAACAGACCACTATAGACCACATCAGACCACAACAGACCACATCAGACCACAACAGACCACAGCAGACCACTATAGACCACAACAGACCACTATAGACCACATCAGACCACAACAGACCACATCAGACCACAACAGACCACAACACACCACAACAGACCACAGCAGACCACAACAGACCACAGCAGACCACATCAGACCACAACAGACCACAGCAGACCACAAAAGACCACAAAAGACCACAACAGACCACAAAAGACCACAATAGACCACAAAAGACCACAGCAGACCACAACAGACCACAACAGACCACAGCAGACCACTATAGACCACAACAGACCACTATAGACCACAACAGACCACATCAGACCACAACAGACCACTATAGAACACATCAGACCACAACAGACCACAGCAGACCACATCAGACCACAACAGACCACAGCAGACCACAAAAGACCACAAAAGACCACAACAAACCATAACAGACCACAGCAGACCACAATAGACCACAAAAGACCACAACAGACTACAAAAGACCACAATAGACCACAAAAGACCACAGCAGACCACAATAGACCACAATAGACCACAAAAGACCACAACAGACCACAAAAGACCACAATAGACCACAAAAGACCACAGCAGACCACAATAGACCACAATAGACCACAAAAGACCACAACAGACCACATCAGACTATAACAGACCACAGCGTGTGGTTCATGTTTAAAGCGACACTGTCTAATGGTGGTACATGACCTGTTTTGATTAAGATGTTATTGCTTTGCCTAGAATTAAACCTATTCATCTCCATAGAGACAAGCAGGCAACACCACCAGGCCAATTTACTGGTCAGATCTGTGAAGAGGCGACCCCAATCATAGTAATATTAGATGACAACAAGACAGCAAAATGTAGATATAAACTGAAAATAACATTTTCTCTCTAAACACTGACCTAATCATGTGATAAACTGCTGTTTTACCCAGTGATAAACGTGTGATAAAAGTATAATCCTGGTACAATTTAGATTTCATTTATTAAGAAAACATTTGTTTGGGTGAAGTCAGCTGCTCATGTAGCAGAGCAGGCGCTGCGCAGGGAGAGGCATTCCACCATGAAACGTCCCATTCCAAACATCGAGGCCAGTCCCAATGTCAGGTTTCACAGTAAGGCGTTTTTCTGTGCAATAAAAACGATCAAAATGAAAAATGATATTGTTATTTGTTCATTTTTTGGCTGAAAATGTTCACTGTGAAGCTTTAACAGTGTTGTGTTCTTCATTATTAAGTCATTGGTTATTTAATTGTACCATTAAGTTTTCTGTCTTATCTATATGTGTAAAATGCAAACACTGAAGCTGCCCCACTGTGACCTCACGAGTGTTCTACACGGGCCGGCACTGCGTGGATTCTGACCGGTGAAGTCACTAATAACTCTTCTGGATCATTCTTGGGATTCTTTCCGATGGAAACAATCTCCGTCTGATCCCAGAGTGTCAGCGTAGCCCGACCTGCCCCTGGCGCTCCTCCAGCCCGGGCCCCTGATCTACTGTCCCTCTGCCTCCCTGAACTCACGCTCTCAGCCTGAAGCGCCTCCTCCTTCCCTAAACACTCACGCCAGCTCATGTGTCAAAGAAAAACACTGCATTTTCCACTCTCACTTGCATTTTTTGTTGTCTTAATAATGGTAGGGCAGTAAAAATGAAATGTTAGCCAACACTCAAACAAAGATGTTGAGATTATTAAAATTAAAATTAAATTAAAATAAGTCAGTTTAACATAGAGAGTTCATTTACACCCCCCCCCCCCTGTAACCATATTCTACATATAAGAAGAAAGGTATTACCGCCTATTACCATGCATTTATATCATCCAATATCACTTTAATGGGAACCAGAAATCTTCCCATTAAAATTAAAAAAACACTGTTTAAGTGAGTCCAGACATCAACTGCACAACCCACAGACAAAACATTTCATATAAAACAGTTTTATATGTAAACAATACAATATATATTCAATAGAAGAACATGACATGATACATTTAAGGTGGCGTGCCATTAGGAAATGATTTTATCATTGATCATTTTTCTTTTCTGATTTGATTTCTGATCATATCTTCTAAAAACAAGCCATGTGGTCTTATTATTTCTAATATCTGCTGTTCAAATGTTAATTCAGTGCCACTTCAAACCAACAGCCTTAATAATGCATGAACAAAGACTTAATTCATAATTGTAGTCAATGTTTGTTAATCATTGGCTGAGGTTCAGGAGGTGGACCACGCCTCCTCCTCCTCCTCCTCCTCCTCCTCCTCCAGCAGCCACGCCTCCACTCTTTAACCACACCTCTAATTACCCAGAAGCCCTATTTATACAGGCCTATCCCAGCATCTCTGGTTGTCTCTGCTCTCTCGACCCCACCCTCCCACGAAATAGCCTAGCAGTTTGGGCCGCTCGCCGCGGCTCTATAGACACTCCCTTTCAATAAACCTTCTCTCATATTCCATTGTCGTGGCGTAGTCCTTGAGTGAATGAACAAATAGTGTATTAAGAATGATTCAGACTTGACTTAATGAAGGAGTTAGGGTCTTAATTAATTAGTTACTGAGCCTGAATCATTCTTAATAATCCATTTGTTCATTATGAATGAAGTCTAATGTAGTACTAGAGTCGCTCCAGGACTCGAGACCGTTATATAAAGGTCCTGGTCTCGTCTCGGACTCGAGTGCATTTGGACTTGGTCTTGAGAGTTCTTGGTCTTGGTCTCAAGAGCTCTTGGACTTGGTCTTGAGAGCTCTTGTACTTGGTCTTGAGAGCTCTTGTACTTGGTCTTGAGAGCTCTTGTACTTGGTCTTGAGAGCTCTTGGTCTTGGTCTCAAGAGCTCTTGGACTTGGTCTTGAGAGCTCTTGTACTTGGTCTTGAGAGCTCTTGTACTTGGTCTTGAGAGCTCTTGTACTTGGTCTTGAGAGCTCTTGTACTTGGTCTTGAGAGCTCTTGTACTTGGTCTTGAGAGCTCTTGTACTTGGTCTTGAGAGCTCTTGTACTTGGTCTTGAGAGCTCTTGTACTTGGTCTTGAGAGCTCTTGGACTTGGTCTTGAGAGCTCTTGTACTTGGTCTTGTCTTGGTCTTGAGAGCTCTTGGACTTGGTCTTGTCTTTGTCTCGAGAGCTCTTGGACTTGGTCTCGAGAGCTCTTGGACTTGGTCTTGTCTTGGTCTCGAGAGCTCTTGGTCTTGGTCTCAAGAGCTCTTGGACTTGGTCTTGAGAGCTCTTGTACTTGGTCTTGAGAGCTCTTGTACTTGGTCTTGAGAGCTCTTGGTCTTGGTCTTGAGAGCTCTTGTACTTGGTCTTGAGAGCTCTTGTACTTGGTCTTGAGAGCTCTTGTACTTGGTCTTGAGAGCTCTTGTACTTGGTCTTGAGAGCTCTTGTACTTGGTCTTGAGAGCTCTTGTACTTGGTCTTGAGAGCTCTTGTACTTGGTCTTGAGAGCTCTTGTACTTGGTCTTGAGAGCTCTTGGACTTGGTCTTGAGAGCTCTTGTACTTGGTCTTGTCTTGGTCTTGAGAGCTCTTGGACTTGGTCTTGTCTTTGTCTCGAGAGCTCTTGGACTTGGTCTCGAGAGCTCTTGTACTTGGTCTTGAGAGCTCTTGTACTTGGTCTTGAGAGCTCTTGGTCTTGGTCTCAAGAGCTCTTGTACTTGGTCTTGAGAGCTCTTGTACTTGGTCTTGAGAGCTCTTGTACTTGGTCTTGAGAGCTCTTGGACTTGGTCTTGAGAGCTCTTGTACTTGGTCTTGTCTTGGTCTTGAGAGCTCTTGGACTTGGTCTTGTCTTTGTCTCGAGAGCTCTTGGACTTGGTCTCGAGAGCTCTTGTACTTGGTCTTGAGACCAAGTTAACATTTGATTCGTTGTAGATCATCACCATTTTAAGATGGTGAGATTAAGCCTTTTGTGTGATAGTTAATGTTGCCATTAGCCTAAAATAATCAAGTTTAATGTATAATCATGTTATTATTAAACTACATGTTAAACTTGTTCATATTTGTTGGGTTTTGTCCACTCAGTGTTTATTCTTGGGCAATGTCTAGTCCTGAGCACAGTCCATGTTCTTGAAAGTGGTCTGGACTTGGCTTGACTCTCTTGGTCATGTCTCTGGACTCTGTGGTGTCCAGTAGGTCTTGGTCTCAATTAGTGCACTCTTTATTACACTTTTTAATGCTTTGTTCATGCTTTACTGCTGATGCTCCAAGCCGTATCCATGTGCATTCTTGAAATCTTGAAAAATGCAAAATAAATCTTCCGTCACTGTAACTTAGTGCTCCTGTCACTCTGGTTGTTTTGTCTGTCCTTCAGAGTTCACATGTGTAGTACATATTTATAGTATGTTACATCAGGCTCTCATACTTGGCGGGTGAATTGTGTGCTGCATTCCCACACAGCCGCTTATGTAATGGGAGCACAGCGTAGACAGTGACGATGCTTCAACAACGGCTGTTTCAAAACACCAATGGAAAGATAGTTGACAGAAACGTTTTTAAAAAATACAGAATAATCCATTTGCAAATCAGGACTGTGAGATTAATCACAATTGGAATGGACAAAATTAGCAAGAACCATCATTTCCTCCACAAACAACAAAATATACTTAATTCTCTGCATAAAATGTTCTCAATCCTTTCGTGAATTTTCCTTATACATGTTCAAAATGTAAACTTTGAACAGAATTATCTTATTAAAACATAACTTAACAATACTTAAAATACTTACACACATCATCATGCAGCCCTATTATTGCAATTGGCGCTCAAAAAGACACTCAAAGTTGCTTTACAAGTTGGTTCATTTTCATGTGACATTTCTCTTTCCTGGTGGTGGTAAGCTGAAGCCGCGTGTGCCCTGAGGCGGACTGACGCAAGTGTGGCTGCCATTCTGTACCATCCAGTCAAAGGGAAACTCAAGTTCAGCAGCAGAAGCATTTCCACTGCGCTTTGTGTCTCAGTCAGAGGTCTCACTGCAGCTTAGCAGGAGGATTCTTCAGGGCGGTTTAAGGTGAGTAACATCCATCAGGACAAAAGCTGACTGTATCCTGCAGTCAGTGTCCTGGAGGAGCCAAAATGTTCTCCTAAGCCTCAATTTAAGAGCCTAACGCTGTCTGCAGAGCCTAACGCTGTCTGCACAGCCTAACACTGTCTGCAGAGCCTAACGCTGTCTGCAGAGCCTAACACTGTCTGCAGAGCCTAACGCTGTCTGCAGAGCCTAACGCTGTCTGCAGAGCTTAACGCTGTCTGCAGAGCCTAACGCTGTCTGCAGAGCCTTACGCTGTCTGCAGAGCCTAACACTGTCTGCAGAGCCTAACGCTGTCTGCAGAGCCTAACACTGTCTGCAGAGCCTTACGCTGTCTGCAGAGCCTAACACTGTCTGCAGAGCCTAACGCTGTCTGCAGAGCCTTACGCTGTCTGCAGAGCCTAACGCTGTCTGCAGAGCCTAACACTGTCTGCAGAGCCTTACGCTGTCTGCAGAGCCTAACGCTGTCTGCAGAGCCTAACGCTGTCTGCAGAGCCTAACGCTGTCTGCAGAGCCTTACGCTGTCTGCAGAGCCTAACGCTGTCTGCAGAGCCTAACACTGTTAGTTTGAATGTGAACGCACAATAGCAAGAATTAATCAGGAAATCAGAACAAAATGATCTAACCGCTTCAAAGAATAGTGACAGGGATACAAGGCTTTACAGAAATACATCCAATATAGGTCAAGTGGATATGAGCAGATGGAATAGATGATGGTTTGGATGCACCCGTGTGGTCTGAGTACATAAGGAAAAGAGTCTATTCCCATGGTTCCTCCAGTGTGAGACTCTCCAAACACGAACGGGGAGGGGAAAAGGGGGTTTGTAGTTATTTATAACCTGTCTGGAGACGCATATCTGGCACTGTCAACAAGGGTCCTGGAGACGTACCCGTTACCCAGGGACATGCTCGCTACGGCGGAGAGGACCCGGAGGAGGAGCGGGGTCAGCGGCAGGCGGCATACGGAAGGTCAGCCAGTTAAACAAGACATGGTTAGATAACGGCTGGAAATATCTGACAACTCCTAAGTCAACTTTAATAGACCTGGTACAATGGCACGACGAACTGCTCGGAAAGAATGAGATGTTTTGAAGAGGTGCAGAAGGTATTTGTAACAGTTGTAGTGAAATATGTTGTGTACAGCATTCCTTCAAATAAATGTAAGACGTTTTTGGACTTGTTAGAAATATAAGGTATAATGAATGATAGGCTAATGATGATTTAAAAGTCTCAAGACTACATTATAGAAATGAGGTTCTAAGGTATATGCCACCTGTTTACAACTCCATCATCAGACCCTC
This sequence comes from Eucyclogobius newberryi, assembly GCF_026437365.1. Classification (NCBI taxonomy): domain Eukaryota; kingdom Metazoa; phylum Chordata; class Actinopteri; order Gobiiformes; family Gobiidae; genus Eucyclogobius; species Eucyclogobius newberryi. The sequence goes on along the minus strand of NW_027315846.1, from coordinate 24,763,750 downwards.
CCCCCAAAAAAAGAAAGAAAACAAATCAACGATTATGGAAAATATGACTCAGGTGTTCTGACTACTCCTTATTGTAAAGGGCGTGTTAGTATCTGTGTCATTAGCTCCTCACTTCAGAGGTGGTAAAAGTACTGTTCACTACACAAGTAAAAGTACAATTACTTTGACTCTGGTAAAAAGTCAAAGCTCATTTACTTGAGTAAAAGTACTCTAATACATAATTATAAATCTTCTTCATGTAAGAACATACAGTTGATGGAAGTGAGTAAAAGTTGAGGGCTTTAAATGAATTAATTACAATTAATTAGACTTTAATCAAGTGGTAAAAAGGTATGTTAGAAAAAATGTTTCCCTACATTTTAGCTTGTTAACGGTGACGAAGGTTAAATAATAGGAAAGCCTGAGGACCGCACCATGACGCACGTGATCCCCAAAGACTCGATTCACCTGAGGCTAAAGCCCGGTCTATGTTTGTGATCTCACACACGTGTCAGCAACGCCACGACGATATGACTCAGACACTTTGTTTAAGCTTCTATCTGCACCGTCGTCATGAGAACCTGCTTCACCTCTCTCACCCCTGCATCTCGCTCTTCCCTCTGTCCCAGTTCTTCTCGTGTTCACACCGCGGCCTTAGGTCCAATGGGCTTAGATTTCTTCCAACAGGTCGTGTGTGAGTCTGAGTCAACGCCGCGGGATCAAAAGTAGAAGAGAAATGGGGAAAAGAAATCTCAGGTTGAAATAAAAAAGTAATAAGTCTGTTTTAATAAAGTAAGGAGCAGAAAATACATATAGCTGGGTTAAAATGTAAGAAGAAGTACAAACTTTTACTACTCATGTAAAGTACAGATGCCTGAAAACTCTACTGAAGTATGCCTACAGTAACAAAGCCACCTCAGCACTTAGGGCACGTATAAACAGCTATACAGGAGTGACTTAAGAGTTCTCTGTCAGAGGAACTGAAGAAGACACTTGGATGAGTGATGAAACGTTTATTCACTCTTAAAACATTTGTTCAGTTGACGGAATTCCACTTTCTTTTGCTTCTATAGCTTGTGTCTGTGGCTGTCACTTACATTTGTATTCATTCTTCATTATTGAGCCACTGCCACAAGGTTAGAAAGTGGGCAAAGTGAAAATGCTCGTAGTTAGAAACATTTGAAAAGGACGATCCAGTGGCAAAAGGTACATACCAGTCTGTTTCTATGACTTAACCATCTGGAATGTTCAAATAAGGTACTAAAGTAAATATTCTTACATCAAAATGCATTTATGTATTTAAGAAAAGGGGAAACAATGTATGAACAAACATAAATAAAGACGGATTATTATTATAGCTGTGGCAAACAAGGACAGGAATAATAACTACAACAGAACGCTGCTGCTCGGGTCCTGACTAGAACCAGGAAGTACGATCACATTAGTCCTGTTCTCAGGTCTCTGCACTGCCCCCTGTGGCTCAGAGAAGAGACTTTAAAGCAGCTCTGCTTGTGTACAAGTCTCTCCATGGCCTAGCACCAAAGTACATCTCAGACATGTTAATGTCATATGAACCATCTCAGACTCTGAGGACTAAACATGGACCGGCCTCCTGCTGGTGCCCAGAGTCAGGACTAAACATGGACCGGCCTCCTGCTGGTGCCAGAGTCAGGACTAAACATGGACCGGCCTCCTGCTGGTGCCAGAGTCAAGACTAAACATGGACCGGCCTCCTGCTGGTGCCCAGAGTCAGGACTAAACATGGACCGACCTCCTGCTGGTGCCAGAGTCAGGACTAAACATGGACCGGCCTCCTGCTGGTGCCCAGAGTCAGGACTAAACATGGACCGGCCTCCTGCTGGTGCCAGAGTCAGGACTAAACATGGACCGGCCTCCTGCTGGTGCCAGAGTCAAGACTAAACATGGACCGGCCTCCTGCTGGTGCCCAGAGTCAGGACTAAACATGGACCGACCTCCTGCTGGTGCCAGAGTCAGGACTAAACATGGACCGGCCTCCTGCTGGTGCCAGAGTCAGGACTAAACATGGACCGGCCTCCTGCTGGTGCCAGAGTCAGGACTAAACATGGACCGGCCTCCTGCTGGTGCCAGAGTCAGGACTAAACATGGACCGGCCTCCTGCTGGTGCCAGAGTCAGGACTAAACATGGACCGACCTCCTGCTGGTGCCAGAGTCAGGACTAAACATGGACCGACCTCCTGCTGGTGCCAGAGTCAGGACTAAACATGGATCGGCCTCCTGCTGGTGCCAGAGTCAGGACTAAACATGGACCGGCCTCCTGCTGGTGTCAGAGTCAGGACTAAACATGGACCGGCCTCCTGCTGGTGCCAGAGTCAGGACTAAACATGGACCGGCCTCCTGCTGGTGTCAGAGTCAGGACTAAACATGGACCGGCCTCCTGCTGGTGCCCAGAGTCAGGACTAAACATGGACCGGCCTCCTGCTGGTGTCAGAGTCAGGAGTTAACATGGGCAACGTTCAAATCTAAGTTAAAAACAGTTTTGTTGAGCTGTGCATATGACTAAAAGGATTTTCTTTGCACTCTTCTCGTTTAGATCTTTAATTGTTTTGTCATTTCTGACGTGTCTTTGTGATTTTAATCCCTTTTCTTCTTGTTGTGTGACACACTTTGAATTGTGCTCCATAAATAAACTTGCCTTGCCCACAACATCATGTCAATACAAATATTAAACAATAATCTTAAATAAGCCGAATAAGAACCCAATCCATCTGAATTGCACATACTCTTACTTTCATCAAGGTGTTTGCGTAGATCAAACATTTACACGCGTTTGATCAATTATACCAATACTAAAAATAAGCAAATTGCAAAATGTGATACTTGAATAATACATCTGGGGTCACACTCTAGTCTATATATTATCTTTCTATGGGTTTTAGAATGATATAACATTATTTAAAACAAACAAAATGTTGCATGTTCTTTAACTTTAGGAAGCTGAGACCCACGAAGAGTTGCACGTTACAGTTGTAAATCGCTGTGAATTTCCACCAATGGAAAGACGGAAAATAATGAGCGTTATTATTAATGCAATACTTGTCGTGTTCCATATCACGTGCTACATACAAACGGTATTTTTGTACGTGTCCTTCAGCAAGACATTCCTGCTACAGTCAGTACGCAGCAAAAAACTGAAGAACTTCTCGTTAGTTTGCTATGGCAACCCTGAAAAATAAACACAACTAAAATATAAAGTTTGTCATAGCAAAGCATGTAATACCAGAATACTACATAGAAGTCGTCTGAAGCAGTTCTAGATACATGATGTTATTGAACTGTCTGAGCTCCATAGTACATTCTAGATTGTTCCAAATAGTTGTTGAGGTACAAATCATTATATGAATTAAATCTGGAGAACAATAATCCTCTTTGAATTAGTTCATGGAAGAGTTTTATTACAACGGCAGGTAAACAATGTGAACCCGAAAAGCAGATTTGTCCTAGTTTAGTATTAGTGAGAGAGTCCTGGTCTGGTCCTGGTTTAGACCTTTTTTTAATCCGGCCTTCTGGTTTCTCATTTGCACACTCACAACATCAGGACTAAACCTGAACTAAACCTGAACTAAACCTGGACTAAACCTGGACTAAACCTGAACTAAACCTGGACTAAACCTGAACTAAACCTGGACTAAACCTGGACTAAACCTGGACTAAACCTGGACTAAACCTGAACTAAACCTGGACTAAACCTGGACTAAACCAGGACTAAACCTGGACTAAACCTGGACTAAACCTGAACTAAACCTGGACTAAACCTGAACTAAACCTGGACTAAACCTGGACTAAACCTGAACTAAACCTGGACTAAACCTGGACTAAACCTGAACTAAACCTGGACTAGACCTGGACTAAATCTGGACTAAATCTGGACTAAAACCTGAACTAAAACTGGACTAAAACCTGGACTAAACCTGGACTAAACCTGGGCTAGACCAGGGCTAAACCTGGACTAAACCTGGACTAAACCTGGACTAAACCTGGACTAAACCTGAACTAAACCTGGACTAAACCTGAACTAAACCTGGACTAAACCTGGACTAAACCTGAACTAAACCTGGACTAAACCTGAACTAAACCTGGACTAAACCTGGACTAAACCTGGACTAAACCTGGACTAAACCTGAACTAAACCTGGACTAAACCTGGACTAAACCTGGACTAAACCTGGACTAAACCTGGACTAAACCAGGACTAAACCTGGACTAAACCTGGACTAAACCTGAACTAAACCTGGACTAAACCTGAACTAAACCTGGACTAAACCTGGACTAAACCTGAACTAAACCTGGACTAAACCTGGACTAAACCTGAACTAAACCTGGACTAGACCTGGACTAAATCTGGACTAAATCTGGACTAAAACCTGAACTAAAACTGGACTAAAACCTGGACTAAACCTGGACTAAACCTGGGCTAGACCAGGGCTAAACCTGGACTAAACCTGGACTAAACCTGGACTAAACCTGGACTAGACCTGGGCTAAACCAGGAAAACGAATGGGGTTTAAACCAGGGCCAGAATTAGTCAATTTTCTTCTGATTTAGTCCTAGTTTAGACTCTTATTGCGATCTATTACCTACTATCAGATTATAGTGATTGGCACGTTAGAATAATACATTTGGGAATTGAGTTATTATTTTAGATGTCACGTTATACTTCTAAATACTATTCAAATGTATTTTGAGTATTTTGCAGTGACATAAACATGTACAACTCACATAACTAATACTTTTTAGGTTTGCTACAAAGGGAAATAAACAGTTGACCTTTATTAAGCAGGTAGAACAATAATACTGTTTCACTTTCTGGTGTCACCATGGAGCTGTTATTGTTTTTTCAAGAATATTCCACTTTGTTGGCATTAAACTTGTATATTTCCATGGAGACAAGCCAAGGACTTTAGGCGAATCCAGTCACAGTAAGAAATGAATGCATGTATTTGAACTGAACTGAAGAAAGTCAGGTTTAATGTCACACTGCGGAACATTTCAGTTATAACTTCACTGGCACATGCTGACACTGCACCTTTAAAGGCACTCTACCATATCTGTAGCAACTCAAAAAAACATAACTAATTCATTTTAAATATTTTGCAGTGGTCCAACCTTATTCTTCACTATCCTGATCCTATTCTTTGTGAAAAAAATGAGATGTTTCAGCACAAAGCAGTCTCATTTTAACCCTAAGAGCTACTTTTGCTATATTTCACTCTTCGGGCAAGACAAATTCAGATCAAACAACATGGACGACAATCGTTATTTCCAACGCTGACCTTGGCAAATCCGAATATTCATAAAATCATATCTTCATATCATCAAAGCCTATTTCTTGTGACATTAAAACTTTGAGTGTTTGAAATCCCCGCTCACATGTCAACACAACAGCCCTGTTCAAATAGACACTGTCTTCCACAGCTATAAATAGATGTTTTATGGTTCGCTCCCACATCCTAGAATCTTTGTGGTACAGTAAAGGAGGAATGCATTCCACTTAGGTCTGAACTACAGACTGCAGGTGCGCGTCCTCGCTGTAGAAACAGAAGAGCAGCTAAATCACCCGTGCCCTGCCTTTGACCCGGGCCCGCAAACAAGTCCTCTTAATGGAAGAATGTACCAAACCCATGGAAGTGCTATCAACAGACTCAAAATAAACCAGCGCACAGAAACACAGTACAATGCCCAAAAAGGCCTCTCCGGCTCTCGCAGCAGATGTTATGTAAGGCCAATTCTCCACTGCATTTATCATTGTTTTATAAGCCATCATTAAATCAGGGAAGAGTAACTGGGCGGACTTGAGTGTTTTTGGACAGTTATGTGCATTCTGTAGCATTTAGTTTTATTAGCTCTGAGGTCCTGCACTAAATATTGAAAAAAAAAAAAAAATGTTAAAAATAGATTTGTTTGAGATTCTGTTAACTAAAAGTAGAGTAATCATTTCAAAAAACCTTTAGTCAAATTAAAGCATATTTTTTAATAATAGTAAAATATGATATGGATTTATAACGCACTTTGTTGGACATTCATATGAGTTCATTTTTCATTTTCATTATTCATTATTCATGTAGACACAGCTGCCCTGGGGTAGACTGACCGAAGTAAGGCTGCCACTTTGGCCCCTGCGACCACCAACAATCACCAAACGTAGAAGAGTAGAAGACTGAAAACTATTTATCACATGAAAGAGTTAAAGATGCACTATGTAACTTTTATCTGCTTGAGTCGTAAGGTTAATTTTTGCGTGTAAATGAAACAAATACCGGTACATGCATTTTTCTCGCACAAAATCAAGCTGAATCATGCAAATCCAGCGTATAGTGCACCTTTAACACTTCCATATATTGAATAGTTTTAGGTCTTCTCTGGTGCACATGTTCTCACCTCTGTCTCTTCACCAACACATCGTGAGCCACGGTTATCTTTCGCCTTATAAACGAAGCCAGTCTTTCCACAAGCTTCGGATATTTCAAATTCTCAAAGAAGACTATAATTAGAACTGATCGAATGGCTAAATAAATCACGTTGGCCAAGTGCGTTTAATCACACAGACCAACGGACTTTTCCCTTTTTAGAGGCGAGTTAGCACCAAAATGTAAAAATAGACTTTGAAAGCGTACGATTTTTCCATTGCCCCCCCCCCTCTCCTCGTTCCCCGTCCTTCTGAAGTGATGCGTTGACCCTTAGAAAGTTAGTACTGATAATGCTGCAGTGACTCTCAGATAGAGTGCATGCCTTACCCAGCAGCTCATGGAAAAGTTGGGGTGAGCGCTTTTGTCCGTCAGACTCTATCGCGGTCGCCTCACACGCTCGCAACGCAGCCGGGGCCCAAAGACATCACTGAGGGCTGAGGTCACCTGGCCAGAGATCAGGAGGGTAGACATAATATATATATATATATATATATATATATATATATATATATATATATATATATATATATATATATATATGTACACAAACCAGGGCTAAATCAGAACCTGAACAAGGACTAAGCCAGGACAAGATGCACCTGAGACTTCGCCCGATGCCTTAACGGCGACTAAACAAGGTCTTTTGGATGGATCTTTGAGTGTCATACTTTTCTACGGTGTGAAAATGATTGCACACTTTATCTGCTGAAACACACGTTTGCTGTCCTCTGAATCTTGATATGAAAAATAATAATAATACATTTGAATAAATCCATTGCTTGCTCCAGTGATCTGTCTCTACCCAAAGTCTGGACTGTGGATGTTGTGTTCAGACTGGTCCAAATGCACCGCTCTCAGATCAGAAGTGTGAAAACGAGGTCTTCTCTCCACAGATCTGACCTGTATCTTCGTTAATTAAATTTGATGTCACACTGTGGAAAGAAAATAACCTCCTGGAGACACCCTATTGACATACCCTCAACCAGAAATGTTACATAGTGCACTTTATAAAGATGTAGGTCTATGTATACAAGTTGTAGAGTTAGAGTTAGAGTTAGAGTTAGAGTTAGAGTTAGAGTTAGAGTTAGAGTTAGGATATGATAAACAATAGGATATTCATTTTGGTGAGGTACTGTACTTGTGAAAATGGGTTTAATAAATAAAATCAACATTTTTCAAGGTTTGCAGGTTGCATGGTTACTTATTACTCACCTCACGAGGTTTCAGATTTGATTTCCAGAGATTGTGGGACTGTCCTGTGGTGAGTTTGCACATTCCCCTTCCTGGATGGAACGTCACATGACACGTGATTTAAGAGTATTGATGTAAATGCTGACGCAGCTTGTCATTAGTGGCATTGCTTTAACTGTATGTCATGCAGAATGGCACTGAACAGTCCAGTTTTGACTCACGCTTTTCCAGCTCCAGGTGTAACAAACACACCACAAACAGGTTGGACACGTTGTCTTCTGGTTTTGGGAAATCAGATGACCTCAAATTGAATAGTTTAATAGGACTATGTGATCTTAGCCTATTGTTTATAAAATCCAATGGAAAAAGGTTTAAAAAAAATATGAACTTATATCATTTAACAAGAACATTCTCTCAAGTAAGTAAGTTATGCAAGCGGTTGGTTATAAGATAAATAAAAATAGGAACATTCAAAGCTCACCTAAAACTAATCTGTTCACCTTATGTCACACTGAATTTTAATCTGTCCAAGAGACCCAACCACCCAATTAAAACGACAAAATGATTGATGATCATATTTGTTTTACCCACTAACAGGGCAGGGCAGCCACATGTATATCTGCAGTTCTGCAAAGCCCTGGTTATCAAACCTGACCCAAAGCCCTAACCTTAAGCAAATGACATGTTCCCAAACCTAACACTGACTTTAGCCACATGGAGGGAAAATATAGAGTAAAGAGTTCACTTCTGCTAGCATTGCCATCAATGCAGAGTGGTGGGGAAGCCGGACCCATACTTGTTCTGTCACGTTTGGGGGAAAAAAGGTTCTGTGGCTTTTCACTGGCTTATAATGGAAAGAGAGTCAAGAGATATTTATTAGTCCAAACCACGGGCGTCAAACATATGTCCCAGACGTCTTAATCAGGTGCGCAAAACGTGAATTTATATTGATTAATTTCCGATAGATATATAGCGTTTTTATCACTAGAAATCCGAGTCCCACAGCGCTTTGCGGCCCCTTCCCTGCGCTGCTCAGTGCTGCTGTGCTGCTGGAACGAGTGCTAAACTTTACAAACTTGAGCCAGAGGTCTGAGCGAGGAAAGAGACATGTGGTTTGGGGAAACACGTGGAAGAAAGAAAAGAGGTGGTTTTGTGGACGTTAGAGCTGTGCTAAAAGTGGCGCTAATGTGGAGCTAACAAAAATAAAACAAACTTCTGTGATGATGCTCTGTGAGGAAAACATCCAAACCAGTGCAAACCTGGACAGATCAGGACCGGTGGCATAAAAATGGAAAAAATAAAAAGTTGTGTGAACAATTTATTATGCTTTTTTTATTCTTTGGAGAAAAAAAAGTTGCTTATGACACAGAGAAACTATTTAAAAAGTAAAGCACAATATGATAATAATAATAATAATAAGTAGGGAAAAAGTTAAAACGTGAAAACAAAGTTGTGGCTCCCAGCAGCACTGCCCCCTGTCGGCCGGCCCGCGCACGCGCAGGTGAGGGTTGAAGAGTTGAGAGGTCGCGCTTCAGCCTCACAACAACAACACTGCTCCACCTGCATCACCCACAACATCGCTCTATCAGCACGAACCAAGCGTGTTATTACTCAGCTACAACTTCAACCCATGTTCCGTTTGGTTCCGACTCGGTGCCAACAACTGTCAGTCCTAAACAACCCGAAACAAAGTCGATGTTTTGCTTACAAGATGCTAGCTGCCACATGCTAACAGGCTAGCCGCTGCTGCTAGTCCTCCTGCTGCGATGTCGCAATGTGGCGTGTGGAGATAGTTTACTCTACTTTCTACCTCAAGTTTACATAAGGAAAGGTGAGTTTGTGTGTGTGCATTGTTAGTTTACTTTACTTGTTCAGATGGAGCAGTTTTTGGGGCTGCTTTAGCTTGTAGCATTACCTCTGTTCATCTCACATTTGGATTAGGCATTGCCCCGATTGTTGTTGAGGTAAAGTTGGCTTTTTTGTATTTGTAGATATAACCAGACTTTGTCAAAGTACTGCCTTATACATGACTTGAGTAAAAGTACAGATATACCAGGTCAAATATGTTAACTAGTAGTAGCTCAGTCAGATTATAACTGAATGTTTCTCTAGTCTTATTGAGCACTAGCTAGCACAAAAACTACCCCTAATAATATTTTAAAGTAGCAGCACTCTAACTTTAGTGATATTTTGGCTACACACTTGTATCAACACTATTTTTAGCCACTTAACAGTTGATATTGTAAATGATATGGTACATTTGTGTTGCTACATCCACCTGTTGACTGTGAGGATGTCAAGATGAACCGGAGAATCAATAACCGTGTTTATTCAGGTCACAATATAATCCTAAGAACTAAAAATGAATAATCGTGACTATTTTAGAAGCAAATGTAACTTCTATTCAATCTGGACCTCAAATGTATAGTGCGTTTTATGTGGCAGGATGTCACTTTATTTTTGCATTCTGAAAGTTTGATTTCATAAAGCTTGTTAAGCATTAATGGAACTGTAATTTATTAGAATCAAAGAAAATTAAGGATTTCGCATTTATTTTGTCATAATCCTTAAACTGGAATATCATTTGAAAACATCAACTCATGTCTATATCTTTAAGAAACAATTTAAAGCAATAGCAATCAAATCATAAGAATTAAATAATAATATTTTAAAAAAGAAAAAGAAAATGGTGTATTTAAAATGTAAAACCAGTTGTGGAAACAAAATGTGTTTTTTGTTGTATGATATTTTAAGAAAGGGGCAGATGTTTATAAGATGTTTTTTCTTCTCTGCTCCTTTTTGTGATGACAACGTATGTTAACGTGAATAACACACATTTGATATAAAGTGTAATAATACATTGTGACAGTAACAGTGACATTTGATATCGTGACATCTCTATTCTCCAGTAAATATTTCTTTGGCCTTTGCATGACATGTTTTCAAAGCGAGGGCTGTGTTCATGTGAAATGTAAGTAACAGTCGGACATTAAACAGACGGTAACGTTCGGTTCTGTCGCATGACGTCTTTGCAAATGCAGAGTTTGCCCTTTGACCTGCACTTAGGAAGAACCTGCATAATACAGTGGAATGATCTCTCTCCTCACAGACTCATGTTTGGCCTAGACATACTTGGGTCCCCGGGGACGTCTGGATTGTGTAATGATTATTAATGCGATGATGAGCTCTGAAAAGTATGCCGGACAGTGTAGCACAGCATCTGCGCTTATGGTCTTGTTTTCCCACATAAATATAGAAATAGAACTGCGTAGAATGGATTATAAGTCAAATCAAATCATCAAATCAAATCAATTTATTTTTATAAGTGATAGTTTTTTTGTAATAGTGTTTCTTTCTGCTTTATAGTATTAAATATGAAGTATAGTTGTCTTATACAAATTGACCACTAACCCGTAGACACTTCCTGTTTGTCTCCACGGAGATGTACAAGTTTAAAGCCGTACTGTGGAACGCTGGAGGCAAAGCACTAACATCTCCGTGAAGAGAAGCAGGTGGCAGACCCTCCACCAGATCATTTATACCCACCCAGACCTACATAGGAGGAAAAGTTCTTATCATGATTGTTTTGGAGCCAGATCATGTACACTTTGTATTTTTCTATCGCTTTAGGAAGTAAATAAAGGAAACTACTACTTTTAAAACTTCCAGTGGTGGGGAAAGTGTTGGTGTTTGAGCAGACGGATGCATTAATTTAGAATCTCGATATGGCCAAAATAACTATGTGAGCAGCTTAATAAATGAAGTCTAAATTGTACCTGACTTATGCTTTTTAATCATAAGCCGATCTCAGCAATTCACAAAAAGATGTAATTGCAAGTTTGTGTGGCTGTGAGAAACCAGATTCTACTCTTGGTTTATCCACAGCCTTTTCTTTTTTATTTCGCTTCCCTGCACCTCTACACCGCGTTTTAGCTTCTCTTCATGTATCTGCTGCGTTGTATCAATGAAATTTCCCCATGTGTGGACAATAAAGGATTATCTTATCTTATCTTATCTTAATACATTGTGTTTTGATTGTGTGCGTCGCTAAACAGGAAACGGATTATGCTAACCGGGTGCTAGTATTGTTTTATTCAATTTGTCATTTCAACAAATAAAGTTGCAATCGCATGAAATACAACATTTATCACAAGATCAAGTCGGCATTTGGTGAGATTCATTGCTGTTTACATCTGTTTACTTCCGCGTTCTCTCTTATCCAATCATCTCCAAGCCACGCCTCTCCCTCAGCCCCACTTTGGCTCACTTAAATAGAGCGGTACAGCTCACTTAAGACATTAGGACCATATTAATCTGCACCTATGGACCTTTGAACAACAAGCAGCAATCTGCTTTGCCATGGACGCGACTTTCCGAGTAGGAAAAGCAAGCGCGAAGCATGTTCCCAGTGTTTATCTTTGGAAACGGAGAGGAACGTTCCCCCGTTGATCATTTGTTCTCATATATTACTTTTGTTGTGGCATGACTGTACTGCCACGCGCATTCTTCCCATTCTGTTCATAACTCCCATCCACTAGCCCTGAGTTAGCGTCGGTGTTTGAGCGATCTGCCAGAGTGAACCCCGTATTTACATTCCTCCAGTGTCTGTTTGGTCTTTCCACGGTTATACGGGAGAAATATGACTCGCCACCGGTTTATTGTCGATAATAGTGCGGAATAAGTCGTGCGAGTGGTGCCAGAGCGGCTAATCGCGTAGCAATGTGATCGGACACTCGCTGCAGTCCTGACCACAGCGCCTCACAGTGGACGGGAGAAGAGACGCAGATACACAAAGACCAGACCCAAGTTTAAATAGTCAATTCATTTATACATACAGTATTTTGCCTTTTTTAATGAACATTCATTCTTGTTTTTGAAGTAAAAGTCATAGTTATTTGCATATAATGTGGATAACATAATGTACTTAAAACGTATACATTGATTTGACAAGGAAATTCAACTGGCAAAAGGTGCGGTCATGATTTAAAAGTACACTATTTAACTTTTCTGCTGGAGGGTCAAAGTTACAGGTCAGATCTGTGGAGATGTGACCGCTTCTCACACAGTATCATTTTTAAGTTACTTTTAGCAATCAAAACCCTTATAATGAGTAAAAGCTGGAAACGTTTATTGCGGTACCGTGGAACATTTCAGATGTAGATAAAGAATCTCCATGGACTTTATACCACAAAACTTCTATTGTACATTTATCTTGAGTGAATGTACTTTTTCCATTTTGTGATAGCAGCTAACGCCGCTAAGTGGTGCTGGTGATGCTATGATTCATTAATAATCCATGAGACTATAGTGCAGGAGCAAAGCTTTTAAAGAGATATAACACGTGGCTGTGGTAAAAAATAAGATAACTCGATATGCTAAAGTGGCTACGGCGGAGTTAGCGCCAGCCGACCAATCAGAACAAACCTAAATGTCAATCATAATCCCTATCGTATATAAGGAAATCAGACATGATACACCCGCCGTACCACGACTGTTCATCTTCATGTTGGACGTGTTTGTGTTGCAGATGGCCGTGTCGGTGAGGGGCCTGTACTTCATCATCACCCTGTTTTTGGGCAGTTTTTTCGGGAGCATCTACATGTTGGGGCCCTTCCTGCCCCTCATGCTGCTGTCTCCTGCCTGGTACCGCTGGATCACTGACCGCATAGTGGCCACGTGGCTCACTCTCCCTGTGGTGGGTACACGTTTGAGATGTTTAAAACATTTAAAACCTGCTCCAGGAATGAGTAAATATTAATGTAGGACTGTTCAATTATTTAAAAAAACTACATCATCATCAGAATTATTTGGATCCTAAATTAAATCATGATTATCTGCTGCAAACATGTATGTACGGTCAAAATCTGAAGTTATGTATTGACCATTTATCATTTATCAGAATTGATATGTGAAATTGTGCTTTTAAGCCAAAATTGATTCGATTATTGGTCAAATGTGTCTGTAAATGTCTTGGTAAACATGAATGGGCCGTGGACTTAACCACAAAAGTGCAGAAATGTCACTTTATACACTTTTTGTGGTCATTTTTTGATAGTCTATTTAAATGTTGCGTATCTCCAAAACAACTGCAATATATATATACATTTTTATACATGTCTTCCACCTCTAGTCTCAAAAAATTACAAACACTATGACTTTTTTAAAATTTTAAACTCCAAATAACAGTGTGTTTAATACTACAATATGGTCTGATGCCTTATTTGGATGTGAGTTCCGTGATTTTTCCGAGGAAAGTCTGTAAAATTTAACTTCAGACTGATAAACACTGAAATAGAAGAACCTTTTCATTCAGTTATATTGATCGCGTGTCGTCTATGATTAATGATGTGTTTTGAGCGTTCTGTACCATGACATGAAGCACGTGTGCGCCCGCGTGTGCCGTAGGCGCTGCTGGAGCTTGTGTTCGGGGTGAAGGTGGTGATCACAGGAGACGGCTTTGTTCCCGGGGAGAGGAGCGTGATCATCATGAACCACCGCACGCGCCTGGACTGGATGTTCCTGTGGTGCTGCCTGCTCCGCTACAGCTACCTGCGCCTGGAGAAGATCTGCCTCAAGGCCGGGCTCAAGGCCGTGCCAGGGTTTGGTGGGTAATGGTCATGTTCTGTGTTTCTCATAGGTCAGTAGAGGAGGCTGTGGAGGTCTGTTTGTTGTAGTCTAAAAACGAGGTGCGTTATACATGCGTGTTACACATTACAAAACGTCTTCTTCTACTACTATTATTATAAATATATACTGTTACATGGGTGCTTGATGTGTAATCGACTTAAATTACGTTCTAAATCATGTTTTACTTCTTCCTACATTCAACACGCTCTATGCCTTGTATGAGGTTTTAGCTTTCTAATAAAAGTGTTGGCATAGAGTGTTCACATGTTGCAGAAGTCTAATGCTGTAATGCTGTGATCCAAAGCGTCCTGAAACCATGACATGAAAAAAATCACATTTAATATTTTTTTGTAAACTCCTACTTTTCTGAGAAACGTATACAAATAGAAATATACAATGCTGGGCTGAACTATATTACTGTACATGGCGTTTCTTATGTGAATGTGACAGGAGACGTCACATGGCAGCATGTTAAAATATTACATATTAATAATATTATTATTAAGTTACAAGAGTTACACACAAAATGATTTAATGCTTGTAAATCCATCCTTACTCTTTTTGTAGAACTGATTTGTTTTTAAAACATCACCTCTAAAATAATATGTAGGGATCATGTGGGAGAGCTTTAGCTGCAGGTGCTGTCTGGACAGAGGGATCTGGATGAGTTACAAAGGTCAAGCTCAGGGGGAAATGATCATCAGGAGCAGCCATTATAAAGCATGTGTTGCCAGTGTCATTGTCACCAGCATCTCACTGGTCCATGTGGTGATTAAGGCTTTTAAACCCTTCTGATGTTTTGAGTGGCTCCGTTGTTTCAGTTGAGTCTTGTGTGTGCAGGTTGGGCCATGCAGGTGGCGTGCTTCGTGTTCATCCATCGGCGGTGGGAAGAGGACAGGGTCCACTTGGAGAACATGCTCCACTACTTCTGTGACATCAGAGAGCCCCTCCAGCTGCTGCTGTTTCCTGAAGGCACCGACCTGACGGGTGAGCGGCGCCAGGGCTTTACCCTGACGCTAGAGGCTGGTTTCCACTGCTTTCTTTGGACTGGGACGTGTTTCCAGTGTCCTCTTTAAGTGAACCATACCTGCACCTTTAAGCCATCCCAACTGGACTCTGAGAGGCGGATCAAAAAGTGCATTCCATAAAACCAGAAAAGTTGTATTAACAAAACAAACTTAAACACACGTACATTAAAATCTATCCCTGGTTATGTTTTGGATTAACCAAATCTCCTCAACACGGTCCAAGTTGACTTTGTCGCCTTTAAGACTCATGTTCTCATAAGCAGTTCGACATAACTGGCGCGGTTATGCAAACTATTGTGATGAGGCATGAGTAAAGTCCCAGCTGCCTCCTCGTACGCAGATGCAGGAAGTATCCAGAGCGCTGTCAGATTACTACTAAGCCAAACAGAAAGAGGAGCTCAGCCTGGAGGAGCTGCTGGTTCATGCTGCGAGTGAGACGAGGGGCTCACGACTCCACCGGCCAATCGCCTGCTCATGTGCTGCACTAATTATGAGTCTGTTCGCTCTCGTTAGCCCCCTATATGTGGACAGTCTGCACAGTTTCATAGATGGTTCAACAGGAGCGCAGAAAATTCATTATTGTTGGCTTGTGAGCTATTTTTAAACCTTTTTTTTTTATTTTCAAGCTCAATTTTTAACATCAAATTTGAAGACTTAAACCAACTAGCTTGTGCGGTTCAACAGATACATAGATTTTGAAATATGCTAAAAAATTATAAACATTCTATCCCAGAATAGCACATTTTTTAGGTTTATATTTTCACTTCCTGTTTGTAATTGATAAGAAATTACCCAGCAAACACTGGGTCAAAACTCATCTAATGTCACTTTTTTTAATTTGACAAATAAAAGTATAGAGAGCACTTTTATTTTGTTGAGTTGATATTGAAATTAAAGTTTTTTATTTGTGTAAATTCGGCATAAACTTTGACTGGAGTGTCCGTAATGTGATGTCACTTCCTGTCATTTTCTGCACATTTTTCAACGTTTTCTCCACAAATACTTACTCGATTACTCCTAAACTATATTGTATATGTACGACAGGTAGAAATACACCAAATAAAGTCCAAATTTTAAAATCCTACAAACCTGTTCCCCCTGTGTCTGAAATGACCCGCGTTTATCATGAAACTGCCCTGACACATGATCTGCTGACCTCACCTTCACTGAGACCTTTGTTGAATATTTAGTCACATATTGTGCTACTATATTTAAAATGATCATGTTTTTTGTTTGTTTATGAAGAGAAGACAAAAGCCAAGAGTGACGCGTTTGCCGAGCACAACAACCTGCCCAAGTTTGAGTACGTGCTCCACCCGCGGACCACCGGCTTCACGCACATCGTGGGCATGCTCCGGAGAGGCAAGTTTCAATCTTTGATATGATGCCAAAACATATGGACTGGACTTTGCAATATCAACATCAATACATGTCTGTGATGTAAGGGCTGCACAATATATTAAAGTATATATAAAGTATCATTATTGCCACACGAAGGACCAATAACCTTCAGTTTCAGCGAAAAAATGCTGATTTTGTTCATGTTTTTTGTTATTCAGTTTATACTAACTTTGATTTCATCTTTAAGTAGTTTATTTTTGGCTTTGTTCAATCATGTTTTATTTTGGACTAATACATTAAGGCCTGAACATACTTTTTTGTTAATATCTACTGACTTATTTGAATATTGCACACTAAACAGTCATGTTGCAGTCGTATACAAAGCCTTACAGCCCTAAATAAATATAACACTGACAGTTTATAATTCAACATGCATCATTTATCAAGGGCCAAACATGGAAACCTTTTATTACCAAACCCAAACCTCACACGCTTAGTTCAAAATGTGATGTCCATTATGTGACGTGGGTAATAAAAGTGTAGCGCTGGACCGTTCATCATTTATTCATGAAGGATTTAGTATGTCCATGTTGCACTATTATTGAGGACTAAACCCGGCTTCACCCTGATGCCACTGTCTCCTGGGGTTTCATTATGGGTGTAAGTCTCCTGGGACACGCGTCATGCCCCAGTCAGACCGGGACGCCTGGGTCTCTGTGAGCTCATTCTGGCTCCTCTCCAGAGATCTGCTTCCCTCCTCTCTCTCCTCACCTTTTCCCCTCTCTTCTTTCATCTCCCTTCTCTCTCTCTCTCTTCCTCCCGGAGGCACAGAGCTCCTGGCAGATGCACCAAAGCAGCCATGATGTCACTGCCATCACTATCTACTTCTCTGGAACAGAACTTGTTGTACCATAGATTGTTGTTGTAGATTCTTCTGATTCAATGTATTGATTCATGTTAAATAAAGATGATTAGCATACAGTAGGGTTAGCATCGATACTAAAACTAGTATTGAAACAAAAAAACACATTAACCTGACCTCTCTTGATTAGTTTTAGAATGATCATGATCAATGTATGAGAACACATTGTAAGTTGTAGAAATGATTTTGTGTTCAAAATGACTGCTGTCTAAAGCTGATTGTCCACTGCATGATTTAAGTCATCTGTGATGAAAGAGTTCCTATCGTGGGGAGATTGTGGGACGTAGGTCTCACAGTGAAACAGGGACAAAGAATAAACTTAGAATCGCTGTACGACCAAAGATGAGCTGTTTTATATAAAACAGAACAAATCTGTCACTAAAAACTGTTGTGCTCACATGTAGCACTAGCCTGAGCTAACAGTACACCTGATGACCCTCTCACTCGGAGCCTAGAGCCTGATGTTGAGGGAATGTTCTCTTTATTGTCCTTGTTGGGAAAGTGTGTGCTGAGACAAACTTTGGTCGTAGTCATGAGCGACTGTGGCACAATGTGTCAGTGTTCGGTCTTAAGTCCCTCATGTCTTGTAGTGTTACATCTTATAAGACAAAAAAACATAAAGCCTATTCCTTTAAACAAGTTTGGCATTTTATTGACAACACACATTGCATCGCAAAATGACGAGGTATTTAGCCCCGCCCACATCCCATTCAGTGACCACAGCGCAGTGTCCCGCACATGGCTCCTCCTCCTGACCTGTAATCCATGCCGTGTATTCCAGCGCATGTTTAGCTGAGCTCCACAGAATCGGGCCCGCACAGGTGACACCCCGTCCCCACGATGTGCCCCTCACCTCTGGGTAGGACACTGCGGTAACACCGGCACACGAGGAACAACGTGCTGATGGATGCGCTGCACCCAGGGAGCTTATTACAGCAGGAAGGTGTAGGTTTAAGGCTCGGACTGACCACCACTCTGTCATTAAGACCAGCGCTTAGTTTTGGTGTGGCTCGTTATCATTTATATCATTTAATTTGACACGGCAATGGTGTTACTTAAAGGAGACGCGCTAGATTACAACATAAATACATTTTGTTCATTGTAAACCGCAATATTGAGCTAAAACAGCTCGGTAATAGAAGCTGATACATTTACTTCAAAAAACTGCAGAACTGATAAGCCTCTTTGTAGTGACATGTAAATAAACTTAAAATGTAACTAAACTTGACATATGTCACTCGAACTGTTACTTTTTCAAATAATCCCAACTAAGTACAGGGAAGGCAGGATTCACCCACAGTAAAACTTATTTTTAATGTATTTTTATTCAACTTTTATTTAACCAGGAGAGACTTATTGGGATTAAAAACATATTTTCCAAGCAATTTTTGGCTTTTTTACTTTTCTATGTGTGGTTTAGGTATTTGTATTCATGAACCACGTCTTAAAATCACCACCAGCTTAAAATGCACATTAGCATCAGAGCTATAGAAAGATACAGAGATAAATAAGAGAGGCCCCAAAACAAATATAATGTTCTTCAGGTAATAGTACTCTAACCCTACTCCCTGTCCTTTTGTAGGTGACAATTTGGATGCGGTGCACGACATCACTGTAGCCTACCCAAAGAACATCCCCCAAACAGAACGCCACCTGATCCTGGGCCTGTTCCCCAGAGAGATCTACTTCCACGTGCAGCGCTACCCGGTCTCCTCCCTGCCCCGCTCCACCCCCGAGCTGGAGACCTGGTGCCAGGACCGCTGGACGGAGAAGGAAGCCCGCCTACGGGACTTTTACATGGGCCAACCCCGGGCCTTCGACAGGGAAGGGGCGTCGCTGGTACCGCCCTGCAAAAGCGAATTACGGGTCACGCTGATCAAAGCCGCGTCGCTCATCTACTGGACCGGCTATATTGCGTTTTGTTTCGCAGGCTTGTGGTTGTGGGCGCCGTTCCGCTGGTTCCTCTTGGTCATGGTGGGGGTCTACGTGCTCCAGCAGAGGTTAGTGGGGGGCGTGGAGCTGCTGGAGATGTCGTGCCATAGATACTGGAAGGCTAAAGCGCTGGATGAGAAGATCAAGTAAACTTTAGCTTTCATTTCAACTTCATTAGCACTTATCACGACTCATGGAAAGGGTTGGAGCAGTGATGGTATTTTGGATTGGAAAATCAAACAAAACTATTAATAGGAAGTGATTTTATACGAAAAGACGAGCATAAATGTATGTTTTAGTATGGTCCATGTATGTTTTCATAAGAGTTTTCATAGAGTTTTGAGTTCAAAACGTATATATTTTAGTTTCCAAACCTCCATATGATGAGGGCAGTGACATGTATGTGCTCTTATGGTTTGGTTAAATCTGTCTGTTTGTTCCACGCCTAAAAGGAACCCCAGTGGGACCAGACACTTTTATTTTACATAATCCAAAGATTTCTTACGGCTGTTCAAGCTGCTGACAAGTCTTAAAAAGAGAGAAGGCAAAAAGCTTGAGATGTGAGTGCTATTGCTCAGAAGGGCAGCCATGCATTTGTACTGAATATAATGTAATGTACATTGCACATTCTTTTAAATTGTCATCAGTTTGCCACATTTTTCCCTTTTGTATAATTATACATTTATGTTGATGCATTTCATATGAATATTTTTATTTTTACTCTAGGACTTGTACTGAAACTGTTGTATTTGTTACTGTTGCCATTTGTTTTTGTGAGTTGGATTATGTTCTAGAATGGAGCAGAGCCATAGTACAGCTGTCCTCTGTACATTAGAATCATATATATTTACACATTTTCCTTAGGTCAGTCAAGTTTTGTCCATTTACATGAAGTAGTGAATATAAAGGGAATGTCATGAATTCTGGTGTGTCCCGTCAGTGGCTCATGGCTGGGCTGCAGGGCAGTAGGCCTGTCCTGTGTGTGCTGACTGACCTTTCCTCAAGAGGAGAGGATGAAAGTCTGTCTCAGCTCGGTGCCCTGCAGGAGAACGCTGCAGGAGAACGCTGCAGGAGAACGCTGCAGGAGAACACAGCAGGAGAACACCGCTGCAGTCGTGTGGCGGAGCTCATAGGACCACACTTGGAGTGGAAAAGCTGCTCAGGACAGTCCTAATCCAAAAAGCCCCATAATGCTCCTCTCTCCCCTGCCCCAGGCTTGTGTGTCGGCTAAACCTGATTAGAAAATGACAGCTGGGAAAGCGTTTGTGCCAAAAAGACTCAAATAAAATTAGATTGAACAATCAGGACCTAATTTGCCATAACTCCCTGTATTGTTTGTGTCATGTTTGTCAAACTGTGATGTGCTGCACTGATGGCCCGGGCTGGAGTCTGGGATCTGAGGAGTCTGTGCAGGAGCAGGGCTGACTCATGTGGGCGGAGCTGTGGGCGGAGCTGTGCCTCATGATGTGGTCAGATTTTCACATGTTGTCATATGCAGATGCGGGACCTTCCCCATGCACTGTCCTCAGGTATTTACAGTGGACAACTATGAGCTGTCTAAAGAATATAGGAAAATAAATATATATGAGCAAGTGATCCGTCTGTTCTGTTCTGTTCATACAATTCTTCTTTTAACACAAACACATGTGTTTCTTTGTCCACCTACTGTCTACACTCAGTCAATCAATGAAGTACTACCAAATGTTCTCTCTCGCTCTATACATGTATACATATACCAAAATATGTACTATGAGGAAAGTATTTGGACACACATTTTGCAAGTTCTCCTACTTGAAATTATGAAGGGGTCTGACATTTTCATTGCATTTCCACTGTGAGAGACACAATCAAAAAAAATCAAATCAATCTGGAAATCACATTATTTGTATGTTATTGCTGCAAATAAGTATTTGTACATCAGCCAATCAGCATGAGTTCTGGCTCTCACAGACCTGTTAGTCTGCCTTTAAAAGGTCCACCTCTTCTCTACTTATGAATCTAAATGAGTAGCGCCTGTTTGAGATCGTTAGCTGCATAAAGACACATGTCCACCACATAATCAGTCAGACTCCAACTACTGCCATGGACAAGAAACACCAAAGACTAAACTGTAGAGCTCCACGAGGCAGGAAAGGGCTACGGGGCAATTGTTAGAAAATGGAAGAGGCTTAAGATGACTGTCAGTCTCCCTCGGACTGGGGCCCCATGCAAGATTTCACCTCGTAGGGTCTCAATGATGATAAGAAAAGTGAAGAATCAGCCCAGAATTACACTGGTTAATGACCTGAAGAGAGCTGGGACCACAGTTCACGTCATGGTCTAAAATCATGCATCGCACAGAAGGTTCCTCTGCTTAAATCAGCACATGGCCTGTCTGAAGTTTGCCAATGACCAACTGGATGATTCAGAGGAGTCAACGGAGCAAGTCGTGGTCAGATGAGACCAAAACAGAACAGTGTGGTTTAAATTCTCACTGTTCACTGTGGAGGAAGAAGAAGGATGAGGACCATCCCAAGAACACCATCCACGGTGAAGCATGGAGAAGCATGGAGGTGGAAACATCATGCTTTGGAGGTGGAAACATCATGCTTTGGAGGTGGAAACATCATGCTTTGGAGGTGGAAACATCATGCTTTGGAGGTGGAAACATCATGCTTTGGAGGTGGAAACATCATGCTTTGGAGGTGGAAACATCATGCTTTGGGGGTAGAAACATCATGCTTTGGAGGTGGAAACATCATGCTTTGGGGGTGGAAACATCATGCTTTGGAGGTGGAAACATCATGCTTTGGGGGTGGAAACATCATGCTTTGGAGGTGGAAACATCATGCTTTGGAGGTGGAAACATCATGCTTTGGAGGTGGAAACATCATGCTTTGGAGGTGGAAACATCATGCTTTGGGGGTGGAGACATCATGCTTTGGGAGTGGAGACATCATGCTTTGGAGGTTGAAACTTCATGCTTTGGAGGTAGAAACATCATGCTTTGGAGGTGGAAACATCATGCTTTGGAGGTGGAAACATCATGCTTTGGAGGTGGAAACATCATGCTTTGGAGGTGGAAACATCATGCTTTGGAGGTGGAAACATCATGCTTTGGAGGTGGAAACATCATGCTTTGGGGGTAGAAACATCATGCTTTGGAGGTGGAAACATCATGCTTTGGGGGTGGAAACATCATGCTTTGGAGGTGGAAACATCATGCTTTGGAGGTGGAAACATCATGCTTTGGAGGTGGAAACATCATGCTTTGGAGGTGGAAACATCATGCTTTGGGGGTGGAAACATCATGCTTTGGGGGTGGAGACATCATGCTTTGGGAGTGGAGACATCATGCTTTGGAGGTTGAAACTTCATGCTTTGGAGGTAGAAACATCATGCTTTGGAGGTGGAAACATCATGCTTTGGAGGTGGAAACATCATGCTTTGGAGGTGGAAACATCATGCTTTGGAGGTGGAAACATCATGCTTTGGAGGTGGAAACATCATGCTTTGGGGGTGGAAACATCATGCTTTGGGGGTGGAAACATCATGCTTTGGGGGTAGAAACATCATGCTTTGGAGGTGGAAACATCATACTTTGGGGGTGGAAACATCATGCTTTGGAGGTGGAAACATCATGCTTTGGAGGTGGAAACATCATGCTTTGGAGGTGGAAACATCATGCTTTGGAGGTGGAAACATCATGCTTTGGAGGTGGAAACATCATGCTTTGGGGGTGGAAACATCATGCTTTGGAGGTGGAAACATCATGCTTTGGAGGTGGAAACATCATGCTTTGGAGGTGGAAACATCATGCTTTGGAGGTGGAAACATCATGCTTTGGAGGTGGAAACATCATGCTTTGGAGGTGGAAACATCATGCTTTGGGGGTGGAAACATCATGCTTTGGAGGTGGAAACATCATACTTTGGGGGTGGAAACATCATGCTTTGGAGGTGGAAACATCATGCTTTGGAGGTGGAAACATCATGCTTTGGAGGTGGAAACATCATGCTTTGGGAGTGGAGACATCATGCTTTGGAGGTGGAAACATCATGCTTTGGAGGTGGAAATATCATGCTTTGGAGGTGGAAACATCATGCTTTGGGGGTGGAAACATCATGCTTTGGGGGTGGAAACATCATGCTTTGGGGGTAGAAACATCATGCTTTGGAGGTGGAAACATCATACTTTGGGGGTGGAAACATCATGCTTTGGAGGTGGAAACATCATGCTTTGGAGGTGGAAACATCATGCTTTGGAGGTGGAAACATCATGCTTTGGAGGTGGAAACATCATGCTTTGGGAGTGGAGACATCATGCTTTGGGGGTGGAAACATCATGCTTTGGGGGGGTGGAAACATCATGCTTTGGAGGTGGAAACATCACACTTTGGGGATGGAAACATCATGCTTTGGGGGTAGAAACATCATGCTTTGGAGGTGGAAACATCATGCTTTGGAGGTGGAAACATCATGCTTTGGAGGTGGAAACATCATGCTTTGGAGGTGGAAACATCATGCTTTGGGTGTGGAAATATCATGCTTTGGGGTAGAAACATCATGCTTTGGGGGTAGAAACATCACGCTTTGGAGGTGGAAACATCATGCTTTGGGGGTGGAAACATCACGCTTTGGGGGTGGAAACATCATGCTTTGGAGGTGGAAACATCATGCTTTGGGGGTGGAAACATCATGCTTTGGGGATGGAAATATCATGCTTTGGAGGTGGAAACATCATGCTTTTGGGGTAGAAACATCATGCTTTTGGGGTAGAAACATCATGCTTTGGGGGTGGAAACATCATGCTTTTGGGGTAGAAACATCATGCTTTGGGGGTGCTTTTGTGCACAGGGGACAGGACAACTGCACTGCATTAAGGAGAGTATGAATGGGGTCATGTATTGTGAGAAACTCCTTCCTTCAGTCAGAGCATTGAACATGGGGCGTGGCTCAGTCTTCTAACATGACAATGACCTGAAGCACACAGCCAGGAACCCAAGCAGAGGCTCTGTAAGATCAAGGTTCTGGAGTGGCCAGACCTAAATCCAATAGAAAATCTTTGGAGGGAGCTGAAACTCTGTGTTTCTCAGTGACAGCCCTGAAACCTGACAGATCTAGAGAAGATCTGTGTGGAGGAGTGAGCCAAACTCCTGCTGCTGTGTGTGCAAACCTGGTCAAGAACTACAGGAAACATTTGACCTCTGTAACTGTAAACAAAGGCTTCTGTACCAAATATTAACACTGATTTTCTCAGGTGTTCATTTGCAGCGATAACATACAAAAAAAGTATTTTAAAAATGTGATTTACAGATTTTTTAGATTCTGTCTCTCACAGTGGAACTGCACCTACAATGATTTCAGACCCCTCCATAATTTCTAAGTGAGAGAATTTGTAAAATCGCTATTTAAATTTACTATAAGATAAAAATATACTTACTATGTACATACAATTTAGTTAAATTGACAAACGTAGTGCAGGAAGTGAACAGTGCAGTGAGTGATTGATTCAATTGTAGTCAAAGTGACTTGTGTTAAAGAAGTGTTCATGAGTCCCACGGGTTAGTCTGTTTGTCCCAGGTATCACTGCCGTTTCTCACGTGGGCGTTGAAGTCCCCCAGTAAAACAACGCTGTCCCCAGTCGATGCACTGTCCAGTACCCCTCCCTCCAAGAAGGCCGGGTACTCTGCACTGCTGTGAGAGACCTGTCCCCAACTCGAGGCGTAACGCGAACCTCCAACTCCAGTGAACTCCAACACGTGGCTGAGCTGCAAGACCACACCAGCCCCGCCCACACCAGCGTGTCCAGCCTCCTCGAGGAGATGGTTCTAGAGCCCAAACTGTGCGTGGAGGTGAGGCCGACTATATCTAGTTGATACAGCTCAACCTCCTTCACAAGCTCTTTCCCCCCCAGTGACGTGATGTTCCATGTCCCCAGCTTTTCGTGGTGGAGGGGTTTGAGCGCCTGGATGATCCCAGGAGGGATGGGAGCTTCAAGCCCCTGGTAGGATCTCTCAAAGCAAACAGGTCCTAGGTGACGGGTCAGACCAGGAGCGGTTCAGAAGCCTCTCATGATGAGTGCTAGAACGAGGCCAGTTACAAGTAGCCGCGGTGTGTGACCTAGCGAAGTCGATGTCGGACACTGTAATATTTTCTGGTCCCCTGCCCAATCGGATCAATGCTGAATTGTACAGCCGTCTCTCAGCATTCAACAACTGGTTATCCAGATGGTGCCCTCAAAACAACGTTGTCTTTATTGATAACTGGAGTGCGTTTTGGGGAAAGCCCGGGCTCATACGCAGGGATGGCATCCATCCGACTTCGGAGGGTACATCCCTATTAGTTCGGAATTTGACCGATAGTCTTAGTCGTGTTAAGTGACCATCTAGGGATGAGCCCCGGGCGCAGCGCAGCAGTGTAAGACGCTCCTCTGTCGCTGAACTCTCGCCCGTTCTGTTACATGTGAAGTGTTCAGATTCAAGACAGATAGAGACTGTGTGTGTCCCTCGTGTCCCTCGTACAAATAATGCCAAAAAGTCACATCTCAGAAAAAATATTTCAGGCGTCAGACCAAATAACTTAAGGAAAATAACAATCACAAATGACACAAATACACAAATGAATAAACACGTAAAATGTGGACTGCTAAACATTAGAGCAATTTCCTCCAAATCGCTCTTAGTTAATGAATTAATTAGTGACTATAACATAGATCTTCTAGCTCTAACTGAAACGTGGCTTCAACAAGACGACTACGTCAGACTAAATGAGTCCACCCCACCCACCCATGTTAACTTTCAGACTGCCAGGAGCACAGGCCGAGGTGGTGGTGTGGCAGTGATCTCCCACTCAAGCCTACTCATGAGCCCTAAAACTAACAATGCATTTCACTCATTTGAAAGCCTTATGCTGTCAATCACATGTCCAAATATGAAAAACCTAAAAGGAGTTTTGTTCATAGTTATCTACCGACCTCCTGGTCCCTATTCAGAGTTTTTAACAGAGTTTTCTGACTTTATATCAAACTTAGTGTTAGCCTGGGATAAAATAGTTATAGTTGGAGACTTTAATATCCACGTGAACATGAGTGATGACGCTCTCAGTAATGCCTTCAGCGCCTTGTTAGACAGCATTGGTTTCACTCAGAATGTAAATAAACCGACTCACACTCACAAGAACACTCTGGATCTTGTCCTCATTGTCCTCCCTCAAAACCCTATATTGTCAGATCATTTCCTAATTACCTTTCAGTTTATTCTTAAAGATCATCCAGTCCCACAAAATAAAGTTATAATGAAAAGGACAATATCTGAAAAATCTATCTCAAAATTCAAAGAAATAATAGAGCCAATATTCAGTGACATGTCATGTGATCATGTCATGTGATCATGTCATGTGATCATGTCATGTGATCCTGCTGAGAACAGTTTTAGTCCCAGTTTAAGTGATCAATGTGTCGACTTGACCATGAATTCTCTGAAGTCTGCTCTTGACGTTGTCGCGCCGTTAAAACAGAAGGTCATTAGGCCAAAGCGCGCCTCCCCATGGTACAACCAAGAACTGCGTTCACATAAACAAAGAGTTAGAAAGTTAGAGGGATTATTTCGTCGCTCTCACACAGAAGAATCCCTAAAAGCATGGAAAAGTTGCCTGCTGTCCTATAAGCAGGCTCTGCGTAAGGCCCAAACCAGATATTATTCAAATCTAATAGAAGTCAACAAAAGTAACACTAAATTCCTTTTCAGCACTGTAGCTAGGCTAACAAACTGTCACAGTGCAGTAGAGCCCTCAATCCCAGCTACACTTAGCTCTGATGATTTCCTCCTATTTTTTAACAATAAAATAAAAACAATCAGAGATAAATTAGATGAAATTACCCCCGCTATTAGCCCTGAACTAGCCCAAGCTGTAAATCTAACGTCCCATATAAATCCACCTGTAAACTTAGAAAGGTTCACAGCTGTTGATCAAGCAGAGATAACTTCAGCCATTATGTCCTCTAAAAGCTCAACTTGTGTCCTAGACCCCATTCCAAGCAGACTCCTCAAAGACATTCTTCCCCTAATTATAGACCCTATTCTTAATATAATAAATACTTCACTCCAAAGTGGCTATGTTCCACAGTCCTTCAAACATGCAGTCATTAAACCTCTTCTGAAAAAGCCTAATCTAGATCCCGACCTATTGGTAAACTACAGACCTATTTCAAATCTTCCCTTCGTCTCTAAAATCCTTGAAAAAGTTGTAGTAAAACAGCTTTGTCGCCACCTGCAGGACAATAACTTATTTGAAGTTTTCCAGTCAGGGTTCAGAGCCCACCACAGCACTGAAACTGCACTAGTTAAAGTCACAAATGATTTGTTATTAGCCGCTGACGATGGACTGGTCTCAGTCCTGGTTCTGTTGGACCTCAGCGCAGCGTTTGACACCATCGACCACAACATTCTACTGCAGAGGTTAGAATGTGATGTAGGTGTTGGAGGAACAGCCCTCAGCTGGTTTAAATCCTATCTATCTGATAGGTTCCAATTTGTTAATGTAAACCAGAGCTCCTCACCAAGCTCTAAAGTAATTTACGGTGTGCCACAGGGTTTGATACTCGGTCCAATTCTGTTTACCCTTTATATGCTGCCGTTAGGCAACATTATCAGGTCACATGACATTAACTTCCACTGCTATGCAGACGACACTCAGCTGTATTTATCAATGAAACCTGATCAGAGCGATCAAGTAGACAGACTTAGTACTTGTGTGAAGGAGATAAAAACCTGGATGACACTAAACTACCTGCTTCTTAACCCTGAAAAAACCGAGGTCATTGTGCTTGGCCCTAAGCATCTACGAGACTCTCTATCTGAGCAGATAGTCACACTGGACAATGTCAGTGTAGCCTCCAGTTGTACTGTAAGAAACCTTGGAGTCTTATTTGACCAGGAGCTCTCATATAAAGCTCATATAAATCAAGCTTGTAAAACAGCCTATTTCCATTTGCGCAACATCGCCAAAATCAGAAGAATCCTGCCTAAAAGTGATGCCGAAAAACTTATCCATGCATTTGTAACGACTAGATTAGACTACTGTAACTCCCTGCTTGCAGCGTGTCCTAAAAGCTCCATAAAAAGCTTTCAACTGGTTCAAAATGCAGCAGCAAGATTACTAACAGGAACAAAAAGAAGAGAGCACATTACGCCAGTGCTGAAGTCTCTTCACTGGCTCCCGTCGAGTCTAGAATCAAATTCAAAATTCTACTCTTGACTTACAAAGCCATAAATGACATGGCCCCATCCTACCTCAAAGATGCTATAGAACCATATCATCCAAACAGAGCTCTTCGCTCTCAGAATGCTGGCCTTCTGGTGGTGCCAAGAGTCTCTAAAAGTACTGTAGGAGGTAGAGCGTTTAGCTACCAAGCTCCTGTGTTATGGAATCAGCTCCCGACCCATGTTAAATATGCTGACACAGTCTCTTCATTTAAGTCCAGGCTTAAAACGTTCCTCTTCAAAATCGCTTATGGTCAGAGTAGTTAGGAACAGAAACATAAACCCACAGCTTCAGCTACGCTGCCCTAGGAGTAACTATGCTGGGGGAAGTATGACAGCTTGAGCACTATCCTCTTCTTCTTCTGACTACTTATGCTATCAAACAATATTTATTTTTTGATTCCACTTGCAAACTGTTCACCGCCTTCTTTTCTTTCTCTCACTCCTGAGGACCTGTGGACCCAGATGCCCCTCCCCTGGTGAAGTGGTCCCTGCCCTGTGTGGACGGTCCCTCATCTGCCTGAGGAGTGGCTCCAGTTCGCCTCAGTCGGTCCCTCATCTGCCTGAAGAGTGGGCCCAGCTCGCCTCCGACGGTCCCTCTTCTGCCTGAAGAGTGGGTCCAGTTCGACTCAGACGGTCCCTCATCTGCCTGAAGAGTGGGTCCAGCTCCAGTCTCCCTCGTGTCCGTCTGTCCGTCTGTGAGAGTCGGATCTCTCCTTCACTGGAACTCCTCCAGGTTTCTACGCTTTTTTCCCAAAGAGGTTTTTTTTGTAGTTTTTCCTGGCCGAGAAGGAGAGTCTAAGGACAGAGGACCCTGGGACATCGTCCCTCGCCACCACAGACATTGTCTGACTCCATCGCCACCACAGACATTGTCTGACTCCATCGCCACCACAGACATTGTTGATTCATTTCTCCCTGTGGCCCTCAGAGGCAACTGTTGTTGTGATTTTGGGCCTTACAAAAATAAATTGATTTGATTTGATTTGACATCACCCAGAAGGGCATTACCCCACCCTGGGGCCCCAGAAAACGTTGAATCTTGCAAATGTTGGATCAATCAGGAATGAAATGTCAATTGAGGCAGCAAAAATATTTATTCCATGGTTTTATGTCATTTTAATGATTGCATAACGAGCTGGTCTCAAGCCAAACAACTTTAAAAACTTTAAGGCCTTTGGGTTTGGGTTGAACACAATAAAAGCTCGATCACGGAAGTCATGGATAAACAACCAAGACACAGCATCACTGCACTATTTATGTCAAATGTACAAAGTTATGCATGATTTGGCTCCTCCTCCACTGGCAGATTTCATCACCCAAAGAAACCACTCTGGCCGTGTCACTAGAGGCTCTGTGAGAGGTGACTGTGTGATCCCTCTGAGGAAGACCACCTTTAGTCAGTCGGTCTGGTCTGTGAGAGGTTTCTACTTTTTCCCAAGGAGGTTTTGTAGTTTTTTAGAGGGTCTAAGGACACAGAACTGCGACATTGCCAAGTCCCTAAGAACATTGTTTAATCCGTTTTTCACTGCACAAACAAATTCTTTTGAATGTATTGTATGTGGTGATGTGAATGTGCTTATTTATATTTATTATTATCTATTAAGTATGCGTTTTGGCCCCTCAATGTTAAAGCTCAAAATGTGGTGATGGCGTAACCTCTATATATATACCGACCTTCTTTGTGTCCCTTTATGTACCTTTGTGTCCCTTTGTGTACCTTTGTGTCCCTTTGTGTCCCTTTGTGTCCCTTTGTGTCCCTTTGTGTCCCTTTGTGTACCTTTGTGTCCCTTTGTGTCCCTTTGTGTCCCTTTGTGTACCTTTGTGTCCCTTTGTGTCCCTTTGTAGGCCTGATATAGCGTCACCTGGGAGCACGTGGGGTCCCTTGGCACCGCAGTCACGTGCCCGCTGCAGGGTGCCAGTCTGAGCGGGCGCACAGACCCAGAGGAGACGACTGTACCTTTAGAGCTAAAAATACCGAGCTGCACCGATGTGGTTAAGAAAGTCGTCACAGCCTTTTTTTAGAGTCCAATCACAGCTGAACAAGAAGGACTGAAATAAGACTGTAATTTAGAAACATGTCGCTATAAATATGTGGAAGTGAAGCTGTTCTTGGTTATTCTGCTCTTTATGTTATTTATGGGCTTGTCATAGAACAAAACCATGCTCCATACTTATATGTTTATATGTTTACTGTCAAAGGTATTTTAGTGTTTTTATCATAGTGATAATTCATTCAAATTCAAATCATAAGTAGATGATTGAGCTAAATCAAATCAAATCAAATCAATTTATTTTTGTAAGGCCCAAAATCACAACAACAGTTGCCTCTGAGGGCCACAGGGAGAAATGAATCAACAATGTCTGTGGTGGCGATGGAGTCAGACAATGTCTGTGATGGCGAGGGACGATGTCCCAGGGTCCTCTGTCCTTAGACTCTCCTTCTCGGCCAGGAAAAACTACAAAAAAAACCTCTTTGGGGAAAAAGCGTAGAAACCTGGAGGAGTTCCAGTGAAGGAGAGATCCGACTCTCACAGACGGACAGACGGACACAAGGAGACTGGAGCTGGACCCACTCTTCAGGCAGATGAGGGACCGTCTGAGTCGAACTGGACCCACTCTTCAAGCAGATGAGGGACCGTCTGAGTCGAACTGGACCCACTCTTCAGGCAGATGAGGGACCGTCCACACAGGGCAGGGACCACTTCACCAGGGGAGGGGCATCTGGGTCCACAGGTCCTCAGGAGTGAGAGAAAGAAAAGAAGGCGGTGAACAGTTTGCAAGTGGAATCAAAAAATAAATATTGTTTGATAGCATAAGTAGTCAGAAGAAGAAGAGGATAGTGCTCAAGCTGTCATACTTCCCCCAGCATAGTTACTCCTAGGGCAGCGTAGCTGAAGCTGTGGGTTTATGTTTCTGTTCCTAACTACTCTGACCATAAGCGATTTCGAAGAGGAACGTTTTAAGCCTGGACTTAAATGAAGAGACTGTGTCAGCATATTTAACATGGGTCGGGAGCTGATTCCATAACACAGGAGCTTGGTAGCTAAACGCTCTACCTCCTACAGTACTTTTAGAGACTCTTGGCACCACCAGAAGGCCGGCATTCTGAGAGCGAAGAGCTCTGTTTGGATGATATGGTTCTATAGCATCTTTGAGGTAGGATGGGGCCACGTCATTTATGGCTTTGTAAGTCAAGAGTAGAATTTTGAATTTGATTCTAGACTCGACGGGAGCCAGTGAAGAGACTTCAGCACTGGCGTAATGTGCTCTCTTCTTTTTGTTCCTGTTAGTAATCTTGCTGCTGCATTTTGAACCAGTTGAAAGCTTTTTATGGAGCTTTTAGGACACGCTGCAAGCAGGGAGTTACAGTAGTCTAATCTAGTCGTTACAAATGCATGGATAAGTTTTTCAGTATCGCTTTTAGGCAGGATTCTTCTGATTTTGGCTCTTGTTGCGCAAATGGAAATAGGCTGTTTTACAAGCTTGATTTATATGAGCTTTAAATGAGAGCTCCTGGTCAAATAAGACTCCAAGGTTTCTTACAGTAGAACTGGAGGCTACACTGACATTGTCCAGTGTGGCTATCTGCTCAGATAGAGCGTCTCGTAGATGCTTAGGGCCAAGCACAATGACCTCGGTTTTTTCAGGGTTAAGAAGCAGGTAGTTTAGTGTCATCCAGGTTTTTATCTCCTTCACACAAGTACTAAGTCTGTCTACTTGATCGCTCTGATCAGGTTTCATTGATAAATACAGCTGAGTGTCGTCTGCATAGCAGTGGAAGTTAATGTCATGTGACCTGATAATGTTGCCTAACGGCAGCATATAAAGGGTAAACAGAATTGGACCGAGTACCGAACCCTGTGGCACACCGTAAATTACTTTAGAGCTTGGTGAGGAGCTCTGGTTTACATTAACAAATTGGAACCTATCAGATAGATAGGATTTAAACCAGCTGAGGGCTGTTCCTCCAACACCTACATCACATTCTAACCTCTGCAGTAGAATGTTGTGGTCGATGGTGTCAAACGCTGCGCTGAGGTCCAACAGAACCAGGATTGAGACCAGTCCATCGTCAGCGGCTAATAAAAAATCATTTGTGACTTTAACTAGTGCAGTTTCAGTGCTGTGGTGGGCTCTGAACCCTGACTGGAAAACTTCAAATAAGTTATTGTCCTGCAGGTGGCGACAAAGCTGTTTTACTACAACTTTTTCAAGGATTTTAGAGACGAAGGGAAGATTTGAAATAGGTCTGTAGTTTACCAATAGGTCGGGATCTAGATTAGGCTTTTTCAGAAGAGGTTTAATGACTGCATGTTTGAAGGACTGTGGAACATAGCCACTTTGGAGTGAAGTATTTATTATATTAAGAATAGGGTCTATAATTAGGGGAAGAATGTCTTTGAGGAGTCTGCTTGGAATGGGGTCTAGGACACAAGTTGAGCTTTTAGAGGACATAATGGCTGAAGTTATCTCTGCTTGATCAACAGCTGTGAACCTTTCTAAGTTTACAGGTGGATTTATATGGGACGTTAGATTTACAGCTTGGGCTAGTTCAGGGCTAATAGCGGGGGTAATTTCATCTAATTTATCTCTGATTGTTTTTATTTTATTGTTAAAAAATAGGAGGAAATCATCAGAGCTAAGTGTAGCTGGGATTGAGGGCTCTACTGCACTGTGACAGTTTGTTAGCCTAGCTACAGTGCTGAAAAGGAATTTAGTGTTACTTTTGTTGACTTCTATTAGATTTGAATAATATCTGGTTTGGGCCTTACGCAGAGCCTGCTTATAGGACAGCAGGCAACTTTTCCATGCTTTTAGGGATTCTTCTGTGTGAGAGCGACGAAATAATCCCTCTAACTTTCTAACTCTTTGTTTATGTGAACGCAGTTCTTGGTTGTACCATGGGGAGGCGCGCTTTGGCCTAATGACCTTCTGTTTTAACGGCGCGACAACGTCAAGAGCAGACTTCAGAGAATTCATGGTCAAGTCGACACATTGATCACTTAAACTGGGACTAAAACTGTGTAAATCGAACTATATTATATGCATATTGTTTTATTCATATTTCGTTCCACATCAGTGAATTTGTCCATCTGTCGTTCAGTAAAATAGGCACAAAAAAGTGTCATCGGCCGCTGTTATTATTATTTATGAATAGTTCAAATTAATAATAATATTTTCAGTAAAACCTTGTCACTTCTTTCAGAATCCAGTCTTCAGTGGATTTAAATGCAGCTCTATCGCCATCTAGAGGCTTCAGCAGAGAGTATTTGAGTAGTATGTATGATATGATTCAGTCAAATGCACATACGTTTTATTATTCATGGAGAATTGTGTCAGATATTATTGCTGGTTATTAAAGTGCGTTTTATGATTTCCTAGTTTTGACTTTATTTGGTGGAATAAAACCTGTTGTGAATATAAATGATGAATGAGTTTTACATCAATTAAGTGTGAAGTGTTAGTTTGAAAAGAAATGTTGGAAAATATGTTGAAAATTACAGGAACCAGAGCAAAGTCCCAAAGAAAAACACAAAAAATTTGAAATGTCTTTGTCATAAAATGATTTCTGTGACTTTCGAGATGATTTTAAACCTAAAAAAAACACCAAACTGGAATATAATCTTCAATGTAATGAGTTTAACTTATACATGTCAATATGACGGTTGAAAACACATGAACTGACGTCATTAGCCTTTTCCTCAAAATGCAATGATCTACGACTAGAAAAAAACTAAAAACATTATAAATTGGACAGATACCATTTTTTTTTAACTTTTTCTTTCTTTTTTGTGGCTCTTTTTTGAGTCTTTTCACTCTGGATTATTGTGTTCTTCTGTTTGTTCTGTGTTTGTGTTTTCATTCAAATGAAAATAAAGTCAAATGGAAAAGATTTAATTTGAAAAATAAACTATTTCTACAGATTGTGGACGAAATGGAACGTTTTCTTTGAGTTTTGGTTTGTCATGATTTCTTTGGATGTCTTTTCTTGTTCTCATTCCCTGTGTTTGCTTTTATGAGTTTATACATTTGAAAAAATAAATACAAATAAATGTATATAAAAAGATAAGTTTGAAAAATAAAAGAAATGTAATATTTAAAATGTAAATGAAAAGACAAACAGCAGCACATGGTCCCAGTCAGACTCCAGCAGGATTTCCCCTATATTTATTTACAAAATATGTTCAAAGATGAATCTTTTGACTTTACAGGAGGAACACTCGAGTATCACCCTCACATTCAGAAAACAAATCATGAAATATAAATAGTAGAGTAGATAAAACCCCTCTCATTTCAATGTAAAGAATATATGAATATATTGTTCAGCCATCGTCACAGGATTTGATGGCCACACGGCGGACACGAGGAGAAGAACGCTAAAACTACTACTGTACTGCAAAACATACTAAATATAAGAACTGCAAATACTGGAATTCCAAATATTGACCTGGATGTCACTAAAAAGCACAAATGTAAGACGGTTCAAGCACATTTTACTCCATAAATGATGTCAAAATGGCTCAAATCCAGGTTCTTATTTGGAATTCAATAAGACGTTTCTGTGGAACTCGTCCAGCGCACGTGATTCGCTCGCGCCAAAACGACATGGAGTAAAAAGAGGCGGAGTATAGTTTGTACGACGGAAGCGGCGCAAAAGCAACGAGTGAGAAACGGTCAAAAGGCCACAAACGTCGACAAAAAAAACACGCGAGAAAAACCGACATCGTGTGACATCTTTAACACGGTGGACAGAACAAATCATTATCAAGATTCTATTTATTTTTATTTTGTTTCGATTCGGAAACGAGTTCACGGTTTGGATTGAGATGATTGGATTTGTTCTGAAGCGAAAACTTTGATTACAAAACATTCTAAATCACAGAACGGAGGCAAAAGTGGAACATAATCAGTAAAAAATGAGTGATGTCAGAACCTGGTTTTTACACATTTCTGATCGTTTTCTGTGTTGTTTTTACATGATTTGTGTATTTAATTAGAGATTATGAAATACCTGATTATTAGGTTTTAGTTTTTCATTTTATTCACAGATTTGTTAAATACTTTAGCATAAACTGTATTTTTTGTGACGCTCAAATACAAATGTGAAGCGAGATAAGATCATAATTTGTAACAGAAAAACACACATAACTGAGATTATTTACTGCTCTGGAAGATTAAAACTGATACTTATATTAGACTTAAAACCTTGAACTTTTAGATTATGTTTTATGGTTCACTTCATTTGCCGTCATTGTCTGAGCTGAATGTGGAGAAGCACAGCCAAAAGAAGCTTTAAGAATTTGCTTGTAAAGTATGAATAGATCAATGCTAAATGTCAGAATTATTCAACATTAAATTGAGGGGAAAAATTGCTGGTATCGTTACAAACATGCGATCGTCTCATGAGCTCATTTTCATCATCTAAAACCGCTTTTGTTCAAATCTAGTCTTTGTTCTCGATCCAATGAAATAGTGTCCTTTCACTGAAGGTGTCCCAGGACGCTGTGGAGGTGTCCCAGGACGCTGTGGGGTGTCCCAGGACGCTGTGGGGTGTCCCAGGACGCTGTGGCGGTGTCCCAGGACGCTGTGGCGGTGTCCCAGGACGCTGTGGAGGTGTCCCAGGACGCTGTGGAGGTGTCCCAGGACGCTGTGGCGGTGTCCCAGGACGCTGTGGCGGTGTCCCAGGACGCTGTGGGGTGTCCCAGGACGCTGTGGAGGTGTCCCAGGACGCTGTGGAGGTGTCCCAGGACGCTGTGGAGGTGTCCCAGGACGCTGTGGCGGTGTCCCAGGACGCTGTGGGGTGTCCCAGGACGCTGTGGCGGTGTCCCAGGACGCTGTGGAGGTGTCCCAGGACGCTGTGGAGGTGTCCCAGGACGCTGTGGAGGTGTCCCAGGACGCTGTGGCGGTGTCCCAGGACGCTGTGGGGTGTCCCAGGACGCTGTGGCGGTGTCCCAGGACGCTGTGGAGGTGTCCCAGGACGCTGTGGAGGTGTCCCAGGACGCTGTGGAGGTGTCCCAGGACGCTGTGGGGTGTCCCAGGACGCTGTGGCGGTGTCCCAGGACGCTGTGGGGTGTCCCAGGACGCTGTGGAGGTGTCCCAGGACGCTGTGGAGGTGTCCCAGGACGCTGTGGCGGTGTCCCAGGACGCTGTGGGGTGTCCCAGGACGCTGTGGAGGTGTCCCAGGACGCTGTAAAGGTGTCCCAGGACGCTGTGGCGGTGTCCCAGGACGCTGTGGAGGTGTCCCAGGACGCTGTGGGGTGTCCCAGGACGCTGTGGGGTGTCCCAGGACGCTGTGGCGGTGTCCCAGGACGCTGTAGGGTGTCCCAGGACGCTGTGGCGGTGTCCCAGGACGCTGTGGGGTGTCCCAGGACGCTGTGGAGGTGTCCCAGGACGCTGTGGAGGTGTCCCAGGACGCTGTGGCGGTGTCCCAGGACGCTGTGGGGTGTCCCAGGACGCTGTGGCGGTGTCCCAGGACGCTGTGGGGTGTCCCAGGACGCTGTGGAGGTGTCCCAGGACGCTGTGGAGGTGTCCCAGGACGCTGTGGGGTGTCCCAGGACGCTGTGGCGGTGTCCCAGGACGCTGTGGGGTGTCCCAGGACGCTGTGGAGGTGTCCCAGGACGCTGTGGAGGTGTCCCAGGACGCTGTGGCGGTGTCCCAGGACGCTGTGGGGTGTCCCAGGACGCTGTGGAGGTGTCCCAGGACGCTGTAAAGGTGTCCCAGGACGCTGTGGCGGTGTCCCAGGACGCTGTGGGGTGTCCCAGGACGCTGTGGAGGTGTCCCAGGACGCTGTGGAGGTGTCCCAGGACGCTGTAAAGGTGTCCCAGGACGCTGTGGAGGTGTCCCAGGACGCTGTGGGGTGTCCCAGGACGCTGTGGGGTGTCCCAGGACGCTGTGGGGTGTCCCAGGACGCTGTAAAGGTGTCCCAGGACGCTGTGGGGTGTCCCAGGACGCTGTAAAGGTGTCCCAGGACGCTGTGGGGTGTCCCAGGACGCTGTAAAGGTGTCCCAGGACGCTGTGGAGGTGTCCCAGGACGCTGTGGGGTGTCCCAGGACGCTGCAAAGGTGTCCCAGGACGCTGTGGAGGTGTCCCAGGACGCTGTGGAGGTGTCCCAGGACGCTGTGGAGGTGTCCCAGGACGCTGTAAGACTCAGAAAGAACACGTGCACCAGCAGATCCTTCTTCTGGTCAGCAGGAGTCTCAGGCCTTGGAGCGAGTAGAGCTTCACCGGAGCCTCAGTGGTCTGCGTGTGGTCGGCGTGTGGTCGGCGTGTGGTCTGCGTGTGGTCGGCGTGTGGTCGGCGTGTGGAGGCGCGAGGCGGTGAGGGGAGGCGGGCGCGGCGCTGGGTCGGCTCCGTCACGAGTTGTCCGACGGTATGTGCTCCTCGAAGCCCTCACTCTCCCGCACCAGCGCCCTCTCCAGGATGACACGCCCCTCCTTGTAGCGCTGGCTGTCCTCGGTGGCGAACTCGTAGATCCAGCCCAGTTTGCTGTTGCAGTTCTTGCAGCTGACGTCGCGCACCATGTGGCGGCCGGTGAGCATGACGCGGTCCTGCACCTCGCTGTACTGCAGGTTCACCACCTGGACACAAGGGGGCGCACGGGTGAGCGGAGGAACTGTCACGGGACACACAGGTGCATTTATCGATAAAGCATGAATAATACAATGAAACTGAACGACACTCGACTGTAGAAATGATTTCACGATTATTAGGTTCATCGACAATCGTGATTATTTAGGTCAAAATATCATCGGAAAGATTAAAAATTTGAATCGGGACATTTTTAGAATCATTTTTATCTATTTTTTGTATTCAATTTAAAGAAAAGTGACAGTTTTCAAACTAAATTAGGTATATTTTAGTTCAATTAAATTAAAAGTGACAGTTTTAGAAGCAAATAACTTAATTTTGCTTCTAAAATCGTGGCTTTTCGTTTAATTATAACCCTTTCTGCTCAGCCTTTCCTCAAAAAAGTTAATCTTGCTTTGTTTTCTTGCTGTTTATGTCCAATTGATCGTTCAGAAAGTTGATTTTGTAAAGCAGGAAGTATTGAGCAGTAGGTAATGTGTTCATGATGTTAATAACCGTGAATAATCGTTAAATCGTGATGTTTATTCTGACAATAATAATCGTTACACTCGAATGTGAAATCGACCCTGAAGTTCCCCTTTCACCCGGCTCCAGAGGACCGACCCGTGACCCGGACCCGTGACCTGTGACCCGGACCCTTGACCCGTGAGGTGCTGCTGATGGCGTGTGATACCTTGTTGAAGAGAAAGGCTCTGCCCGTTGCCCCGGTGAAGCGTGTGGAGATGAGCTCGGAGCGGTTGGTCAGGATGGTGTCACAGTTGGCGCAGGAGAAGAGGCGCGTCCCCCCGATGTGGTCCAAGAAGATCCGGCCCATGATCCGACTGTGTGGACAAACTAGGGAAATAAAGCTCAGTCAGTTTAGGTGTGTGCGCAGTGCTTTAGGTGTGTGTGCAGTACTTTAGGTGTGTGTACAGTACTTTAGGTGTGTGCGCAGTACTTTAGGTGTGTGTGCAGTACTTTAGGTGTGTGTGCAGTACTTTAGGTGTGTGTGCAGTACTTTAGGTGTGTGTGCAGTACTTTAGGTGTGTGTGCAGTACTTTAGGTGTGTGTGCAGTACTTTAGGTGTGTGTACAGTACTTTAGGTGTGTGTGCAGTACATTAGGTGTGTGTGCAGTACTTTAGGTGTGTGCGCAGTGCTTTAGGTGTGTGTGCAGTACTTTAGGTGTGTGTGCAGTACTTTAGGTGTGTGTGCAGTACTTTAGGTGTGTGTGCAGTACTTTAGGTGTGTGCGCAGTACTTTAGGTGTGTGTGCAGTACTTTAGGTGTGTGTGCAGTACTTTAGGTGTGTGTGCAGTACTTTAGGTGTGTGCGCAGTACTTTAGGTGTGTGTGCAGTACTTTAGGTGTGTGTGCAGTACTTTAGGTGTGTGTGCAGTACTTTAGGTGTGTGTGCAGTACTTTAGGTGTGTGCGCAGTACTTTAGGTGTGTGTGCGCAGTACTTTAGGTGTGTGTACAGTACTTTAGGTGTGTGTACAGTACTTTAGGTGTGTGCGCAGTACTTTAGGTGTGTGTGTACAGTACTTTAGGTGTGTGTGCAGTACTTTAGGTGTGTGTACAGTACTTTAGGTGTGTGTGCAGTACTTTAGGTGTGTGCGCAGTACTTTAGGTGTGTGTACAGTGCTTTAGGTGTGTGTGCAGTACTTTAGGTGTGTGTACAGTGCTTTAGGTGTGTGTGCAGTACTTTAGGTGTGTGTGCAGTACTTTAGGTGTGTGTGCAGTACTTTAGGTGTGTGTACAGTACTTTAGGTGTGTGTGCAGTACTTTAGGTGTGTGTGCAGTACTTTAGGTGTGTGCGCAGTACTTTAGGTGTGTGCGCAGTACTTTAGGTGTGTGTGCAGTACTTTAGGTGTGTGTGCAGTACTTTAGGTGTGTGCGCAGTACTTTAGGTGTGTGTGCAGTACTTTAGGTGTGTGTACAGTACTTTAGGTGTGTGCGCAGTACTTTAGGTGTGTGTGCAGTACTTTAGGTGTGTGTGCAGTACTTTAGGTGTGTGTACAGTACTTTAGGTGTGTGCGCAGTACTTTAGGTGTGTGTGCAGTACTTTAGGTGTGTGTGCAGTACTTTAGGTGTGTGTGCAGTACTTTAGGTGTGTGTGCAGTACTTTAGGTGTGTGCGCAGTACTTTAGGTGTGTGTGCGCAGTACTTTAGGTGTGTGTACAGTACTTTAGGTGTGTGTACAGTACTTTAGGTGTGTGCGCAGTACTTTAGGTGTGTGTGTACAGTACTTTAGGTGTGTGTGCAGTACTTTAGGTGTGTGTACAGTACTTTAGGTGTGTGTGCAGTACTTTAGGTGTGTGCGCAGTACTTTAGGTGTGTGCACAGTGCTTTAGGTGTGTGTGCAGTACTTTAGGTGTGTGTACAGTGCTTTAGGTGTGTGTGCAGTACTTTAGGTGTGTGTACAGTACTTTAGGTGTGTGTGCAGTACTTTAGGTGTGTGTGCAGTACTTTAGGTGTGTGTACAGTACTTTAGGTGTGTGTGCAGTACTTTAGGTGTGTGTGCAGTACTTTAGGTGTGTGCGCAGTACTTTAGGTGTGTGCGCAGTACTTTAGGTGTGTGTGCAGTACTTTAGGTGTGTGTGCAGTACTTTAGGTGTGTGCGCAGTACTTTAGGTGTGTGTGCAGTACTTTAGGTGTGTGTACAGTACTTTAGGTGTGTGCGCAGTACTTTAGGTGTGTGTGTGCAGTACTTTAGGTGTGTGTGCAGTACTTTAGGTGTGTGCGCAGTACTTTAGGTGTGTGCGCAGTACTTTAGGTGTGTGTGCAGTACTTTAGGTGTGTGTGCAGTACTTTAGGTGTGTGCGCAGTGCTTTAGGTGTG
Organism: Eucyclogobius newberryi; assembly: GCF_026437365.1. Taxonomy (NCBI): domain Eukaryota; kingdom Metazoa; phylum Chordata; class Actinopteri; order Gobiiformes; family Gobiidae; genus Eucyclogobius; species Eucyclogobius newberryi. The sequence continues at coordinate 24,722,636 of NW_027315846.1, read as the reverse complement.
TGCGCAGTACTTTAGGTGTGTGTGTACAGTACTTTAGGTGTGTGCGCAGTACTTTAGGTGTGTGCGCAGTACTTTAGGTGTGTGCGCAGTACTTTAGGTGTGTGCGCAGTACTTTAGGTGTGTGCGCAGTACTTTAGGTGTGTGTACAGTACTTTAGGTGTGTGCGCAGTACTTTAGGTGTGTGTGCAGTACTTTAGGTGTGTGTGCAGTACTTTAGGTGTGTGTGCAGTACTTTAGGTGTGTGTGCAGTACTTTAGGTGTGTGCGCAGTACTTTAGGTGTGTGTGCGCAGTACTTTAGGTGTGTGTACAGTACTTTAGGTGTGTGTACAGTACTTTAGGTGTGTGCGCAGTACTTTAGGTGTGTGTGTACAGTACTTTAGGTGTGTGTGCAGTACTTTAGGTGTGTGTACAGTACTTTAGGTGTGTGTGCAGTACTTTAGGTGTGTGCGCAGTACTTTAGGTGTGTGCGCAGTACTTTAGGTGTGTGTGCGCAGTACTTTAGGTGTGTGTACAGTACTTTAGGTGTGTGTACAGTACTTTAGGTGTGTGTGCAGTACTTTAGGTGTGTGTACAGTGCTTTAGGTGTGTGTGCAGTACTTTAGGTGTGTGTACAGTACTTTAGGTGTGTGTGCAGTACTTTAGGTGTGTGTGCAGTACTTTAGGTGTGTGTACAGTACTTTAGGTGTGTGTGCAGTACTTTAGGTGTGTGTGCAGTACTTTAGGTGTGTGCGCAGTACTTTAGGTGTGTGCGCAGTACTTTAGGTGTGTGTGCAGTACTTTAGGTGTGTGTGCAGTACTTTAGGTGTGTGCGCAGTACTTTAGGTGTGTGTGCAGTACTTTAGGTGTGTGTACAGTACTTTAGGTGTGTGCGCAGTACTTTAGGTGTGTGTGTGCAGTACTTTAGGTGTGTGTGCAGTACTTTAGGTGTGTGCGCAGTACTTTAGGTGTGTGCGCAGTACTTTAGGTGTGTGTGCAGTACTTTAGGTGTGTGTGCAGTACTTTAGGTGTGTGCGCAGTGCTTTAGGTGTGTGCGCAGTACTTTAGGTGTGTGTGTACAGTACTTTAGGTGTGTGCGCAGTACTTTAGGTGTGTGCGCAGTACTTTAGGTGTGTGCGCAGTACTTTAGGTGTGTGCGCAGTACTTTAGGTGTGTGCGCAGTACTTTAGGTGTGTGTACAGTACTTTAGGTGTGTGTGCAGTACTTTAGGTGTGTGTGCAGTACTTTAGGTGTGTGTGCAGTACTTTAGGTGTGTGCACAGTACTTTAGGTGTGTGTACAGTACTTTAGGTGTGTGCACAGTACTTTGTGTGTGTGCAGTACTTTAGGTGTGTGTGCAGTACTTTAGGTGTGTGTACAGTGCTTTAGGTGTGTGTGCAGTACTTTAGGTGTGTGTGCAGTACTTTAGGTGTGTGCGCAGTACTTTAGGTGTGTGTGCAGTACTTTAGGTGTGTGTGCAGTACTTTAGGTGTGTGTACAGTAATTTAGGTGTGTGTACAGTACTTTAGGTGTGTGTGCAGTACTTTAGGTGTGTGTGCAGTACTTTAGGTGTGTGCGCAGTACTTTAGGTGTGTGCGCAGTACTTTAGGTGTGTGCGCAGTACTTTAGGTGTGTGCGCAGTACTTTAGGTGTGTGTGCAGTACTTTAGGTGTGTGTGCAGTACTTTAGGTGTGTGCGCAGTACTTTAGGTGTGTGTGCAGTACTTTAGGTGTGTGCACAGTACTTTAGGTGTGTGCACAGTACTTTAGGTGTGTGCGCAGTACTTTAGGTGTGTGTGCAGTACTTTAGGTGTGTGTGCAGTACTTTAGGTGTGTGTGCAGTACTTTAGGTGTGTGTACAGTAATTTAGGTGTGTGTGCAGTACTTTAGGTGTGTGCGCAGTAATTTAGGTGTGTGTGCAGTACTTTAGGTGTGTGCGCAGTACTTTAGGTGTGTGTACAGTAATTTAGGTGTGTGTGCAGTACTTTAGGTGTGTGTGCAGTACTTTAGGTGTGTGTACAGTAATTTAGGTGTGTGTACAGTGCTTTAGGTGTGTGTGCAGTACTTTAGGTGTGTGTGCAGTACTTTAGGTGTGTGCGCAGTACTTTAGGTGTGTGCGCAGTACTTTAGGTGTGTGTACAGTGCTTTAGGTGTGTGTGCAGTACTTTAGGTGTGTGTGCAGTACTTTAGGTGTGTGCACAGTACTTTAGGTGTGTTTACAGTACTTTAGGTGTGTGCGCAGTACTTTAGGTGTGTGTACAGTACTTTAGGTGTGTGTGCAGTACTTTAGGTGTGTGTGCAGTACTTTAGGTGTGTGTACAGTACTTTAGGTGTGTGTGCAGTACTTTAGGTGTGTGTGCAGTACTTTAGGTGTGTGCGCAGTACTTTAGGTGTGTGTGCAGTACATTAGGTGTGTGTGCAGTACTTTAGGTGTGTGCGCAGTACATTAGGTGTGTGCGCAGTACTTTAGGTGTGTGCGCAGTACTTTAGGTGTGTGCGCAGTACTTTAGGTGTGTGCGCAGTACTTTAGGTGTGTGTACAGTAATTTAGGTGTGTGTACAGTACTTTAGGTGTGTGTGCAGTACTTTAGGTGTGTGCGCAGTACTTTAGGTGTGTGCGCAGTACTTTAGGTGTGTGTGCAGTACTTTAGGTGTGTGCGCAGTACATTAGGTGTGTGCGCAGTACTTTAGGTGTGTGCGCAGTACTTTAGGTGTGTGCGCAGTACTTTAGGTGTGTGCGCAGTACTTTAGGTGTGTGTGCAGTACATTAGGTGTGTGCGCAGTACTTTAGGTGTGTGCGCAGTACTTTAGGTGTGTGCGCAGTACTTTAGGTGTGTGCGCAGTACTTTAGGTGTGTGCGCAGTACTTTAGGTGTGTGTACAGTACTTTAGGTGTGTGCGCAGTACATTAGGTGTGTGCGCAGTACTTTAGGTGTGTGCGCAGTACTTTAGGTGTGTGCGCAGTACTTTAGGTGTGTGTGCAGTACTTTAGGTGTGTGTGCAGTACTTTAGGTGTGTGCGCAGTACTTTAGGTGTGTGTGCAGTACTTTAGGTGTGTGCGCAGTACATTAGGTGTGTGCGCAGTACTTTAGGTGTGTGCGCAGTACTTTAGGTGTGTGCGCAGTACTTTAGGTGTGTGCGCAGTACTTTAGGTGTGTGTGCAGTACATTAGGTGTGTGTGCAGTACTTTAGGTGTGTGCGCAGTACATTAGGTGTGTGCGCAGTACTTTAGGTGTGTGCGCAGTACTTTAGGTGTGTGCGCAGTACTTTAGGTGTGTGCGCAGTACTTTAGGTGTGTGTACAGTAATTTAGGTGTGTGTACAGTACTTTAGGTGTGTGTGCAGTACTTTAGGTGTGTGTGCAGTACTTTAGGTGTGTGCGCAGTACATTAGGTGTGTGCGCAGTACTTTAGGTGTGTGCGCAGTACTTTAGGTGTGTGCGCAGTACTTTAGGTGTGTGCGCAGTACTTTAGGTGTGTGTGCAGTACTTTAGGTGTGTGTACAGTACTTTAGGTGTGTGTGCAGTACTTTAGGTGTGTGTGCAGTACTTTAGGTGTGTGCGCAGTACTTTAGGTGTGTGTGCAGTACATTAGGTGTGTGTGCAGTACTTTAGGTGTGTGCGCAGTACATTAGGTGTGTGCGCAGTACTTTAGGTGTGTGCGCAGTACTTTAGGTGTGTGCGCAGTACTTTAGGTGTGTGCGCAGTACTTTAGGTGTGTGTGTACAGTACTTTAGGTGTGTGCGCAGTACTTTAGGTGTGTGTGCAGTACATTAGGTGTGTGTGCAGTACTTTAGGTGTGTGCGCAGTACATTAGGTGTGTGCGCAGTACTTTAGGTGTGTGCGCAGTACTTTAGGTGTGTGCGCAGTACTTTAGGTGTGTGCGCAGTACTTTAGGTGTGTGTACAGTACTTTAGGTGTGTGTGCAGTACTTTAGGTGTGTGTGCAGTACTTTAGGTGTGTGCGCAGTACTTTAGGTGTGTGCGCAGTGCTTTAGGTGTGTGCGCAGTACTTTAGGTGTGTGTGCAGTACTTTAGGTGTGTGTGCAGTACTTTAGGTGTGTGCGCAGTACTTTAGGTGTGTGTGTGCAGTACTTTAGGTGTGTGTACAGTACTTTAGGTGTGTGTGCAGTACTTTAGGTGTGTGTACAGTACTTTAGGTGTGTGTGCAGTACTTTAGGTGTGTGTGCAGTACTTTAGGTGTGTGCGCAGTACTTTAGGTGTGTGCGCAGTACTTTAGGTGTGTGTGCAGTACTTTAGGTGTGTGCGCAGTACATTAGGTGTGTGCGCAGTACTTTAGGTGTGTGCGCAGTACTTTAGGTGTGTGTGCAGTACTTTAGGTGTGTGTGCAGTACTTTAGGTGTGTGTACAGTACTTTAGGTGTGTGTGCAGTACTTTAGGTGTGTGCGCAGTACTTTAGGTGTGTGCGCAGTGCTTTAGGTGTGTGTGCAGTACTTTAGGTGTGTGTACAGTAATTTAGGTGTGTGTACAGTACTTTAGGTGTGTGTGCAGTACTTTAGGTGTGTGTGCAGTACTTTAGGTGTGTGCGCAGTACTTTAGGTGTGTGCGCAGTGCTTTAGGTGTGTGCGCAGTACTTTAGGTGTGTGTGCAGTACTTTAGGTGTGTGTGCAGTACTTTAGGTGTGTGCGCAGTACTTTAGGTGTGTGTACAGTACTTTAGGTGTGTGCGCAGTACTTTAGGTGTGTGTACAGTACTTTAGGTGTGTGTGCAGTACTTTAGGTGTGTGTGCAGTACTTTAGGTGTGTGTGCAGTACTTTAGGTGTGTGCGCAGTACTTTAGGTGTGTGTACAGTACTTTAGGTGTGTGCGCAGTACTTTAGGTGTGTGTGCAGTACTTTAGGTGTGTGCGCAGTACATTAGGTGTGTGCGCAGTACTTTAGGTGTGTGTGCAGTACTTTAGGTGTGTGCGCAGTACATTAGGTGTGTGCGCAGTACTTTAGGTGTGTGCGCAGTACTTTAGGTGTGTGCGCAGTACTTTAGGTGTGTGTGCAGTACTTTAGGTGTGTGCGCAGTACTTTAGGTGTGTGTGCAGTACATTAGGTGTGTGTGCAGTACTTTAGGTGTGTGCGCAGTACTTTAGGTGTGTGTGCAGTACTTTAGGTGTGTGCGCAGTACATTAGGTGTGTGCGCAGTACTTTAGGTGTGTGTGCAGTACTTTAGGTGTGTGCGCAGTACATTAGGTGTGTGCGCAGTACTTTAGGTGTGTGCGCAGTACTTTAGGTGTGTGCGCAGTACTTTAGGTGTGTGCGCAGTACTTTAGGTGTGTGCGCAGTACTTTAGGTGTGTGCGCAGTACTTTAGGTGTGTGCGCAGTACTTTAGGTGTGTGCGCAGTACTTTAGGTGTGTGTGCAGTACATCGATGATTCTTATTCAAAATCACTACATTTAGGGGACAAGGGCCCAGGACAAGGGGGCCCGTGACAAGAGTATACAGAAGTACTTCTTGTTCCTGTCGTGAGCGCTAGTGCCTGTAGGGGGCCACTGAGCTTTAAACAGCCTTAAAACCCCTTTGCAAAAACACTGACTTTATGACTAAATTACAGATGAGTAATAACAATGATCTTTCTGTTCTGTTCGATCACACATGTTGTAGACATGTGGACTGTTCATGTTGGAATAAAGCGCTGCACTGCGCTTCCTGAAGGACTCAACGCTAAAACAACGCCATCGAGCTAAAGCTGAGAAAGAATAACATTTGTGTTTGGAAGAGCAGAGTCAACACGAGCCCCGGACACACGGGACACGGTCCATGGCCCCGGGACACGGCCGCGGGACACGGTCCACGGAACATAATTACCTACGTTAGCTCGTCCTGGCTTTGTTGTTCTTCTCAGCTGTGTCTGCGCTGCGTGCGTGCCCACGTCCGCTGACGTCATGACGTACAGCCCGTGCGTCGTCACCACAGATTCATTCTACATCCATAATATTATACTCCAGAGATACACAACACATCCAGAGATACACAACACAAGATACACAATACATCCAGAGATACACAACACAAGATACACAATACATCCAGAGATACACAACACAAGATACACAATACATCCAGAGATACACAACACAAGATACACAACACATCCAGAGATACACAACACATCCAGAGATACACAACACAAGATACACAATACATCCAGAGATACACAACACAAGATACACAATACATCCAGAGATACACAACACAAGATACACAATACATCCAGAGATACACAACACAAGATACACAATACATCCAGAGATACACAACACAAGATACACAATACATCCACGAGATACACAACACAAGATACACAATACATCCAGAGATACACAACACAAGATACACAATACATCCAGAGATACACAACACAAGATACACAATACATCCAGAGATACACAACACAAGATACACAATACATCCAGAGATACACAACACAAGATACACAATACATCCAGAGATACACAACACAAGATACACAATACATCCAGAGATACACAACACAAGATACACAATACATCCAGAGATACACAACACAAGATACACAATACATCCAGAGATACACAACACAAGATACACAATACATCCAGAGATACACAACACAAGATACACAATACATCCAGAGATACACAACACAAGATACACAATACATCCAGAGATACACAACACAAGATACACAACACATCCAGAGATACACAACACATCCAGAGATACACAACACAAGATACACAATACATCCAGAGATACACAACACAAGATACACAATACATCCAGAGATACACAACACAAGATACACAATACATCCAGAGATACACAACACAAGATACACAATACATCCAGAGATACACAACACAAGATACACAATACATCCACGAGATACACAACACAAGATACACAATACATCCAGAGATACACAACACAAGATACACAATACATCCAGAGATACACAACACAAGATACACAATACATCCAGAGATACACAACACAAGATACACAATACATCCAGAGATACACAACACAAGATACACAATACATCCAGAGATACACAACACAAGATACACAATACATCCAGAGATACACAACACAAGATACACAATACATCCAGAGATACACAACACAAGATACACAATACATCCAGAGATACACAACACAAGATACACAATACATCCAGAGATACACAACACAAGATACACAATACATCCAGAGATACACAACACAAGATACACAATACATCCAGAGATACACAACACAAGATACACAATACATACACAAGATACACAATACATCCAGAGATACACAACACAAGATACACAATACATCCACGAGATACACAACACAAGATACACAATACATCCACGAGATACACAACACATCCAGAGATACACAACACAAGATACACAATACATCCACGAGATACACAACACAAGATACACAATACATCCAGAGATACACAACACAAGATACACAATACATCCACGAGATACACAACACATCCATGAGATACACAACACAAGATACACAATACATTCATGAGATACACAACACATCCAGAGATACACAACACAAGATACACAATACATCCACGAGATACACAACACAAGATACACAATACATCCACGAGATACACAACACATTCATGAGATACACAACACAAGATACACAATACATACACAAGATACACAATACATCCAGAGATACACAACACAAGATACACAATACATACACAAGATACACAATATATCCAGAGATACACAACACAAGATACACAATACATCCACGAGATACACAACACAAGATACACAATACATCCACGAGATACACAACACAAGATACACAACACATCCAGAGATACACAACACAAGATACACAATACATCCAGAGATACACAACACAAGATACACAATACATCCAGAGATACACAACACAAGATACACAATACATCCAGAGATACACAACACATCCATGAGATACACAACACAAGATACACAATACATCCACGAGATACACAACACATCCAGAGATACACAACACAAGATACACAATACATCCACGAGATACACAACACAAGATACACAATACATCCAGAGATACACAACACAAGATACACAATACATCCACGAGATACACAACACATCCATGAGATACACAACACAAGATACACAATACATTCATGAGATACACAACACATCCAGAGATACACAACACAAGATACACAATACATCCACGAGATACACAACACAAGATACACAACACATTCATGAGATACACAACACAAGATACACAATACATACACAAGATAGACAATACATCCAGAGATACACAACACAAGATACACAATACATCCACGAGATACACAACACAAGATACACAATACATCCACGAGATACACAACACATCCAGAGATACACAACACAAGATACACAATACATCCACGAGATACACAACACAAGATACACAATACATCCAGAGATACACAACACAAGATACACAATACATCCACGAGATACACAACACATCCATGAGATACACAACACAAGATACACAATACATTCATGAGATACACAACACATCCAGAGATACACAACACAAGATACACAATACATCCACGAGATACACAACACAAGATACACAATACATCCACGAGATACACAACACATTCATGAGATACACAACACAAGATACACAATACATACACAAGATACACAATACATCCAGAGATACACAACACAAGATACACAATACATCCACGAGATACACAACACATTCATGAGATACACAACACAAGATACACAACACATCATGAGTTAAACAACACATCATGAGTTAAACAACACATCATGTGATAAACAACACATCATGTGATAAACAACACATCATGAGTTAAACAACACATCATGAGTTAAACAACACATCATGAGTTAAACAACACATCATGAGTTAAACAACACATCATGAGTTAAACAACACATCATGAGTTAAACAACACATCATGAGTTAAACAACACATCATGAGTTAAACAACACATCATGAGTTAAACAACACATCATGAGTTAAACAATACATCATGAGTTAAACAACACATCATGAGTTAAACAACACATCATGAGTTAAACAATACATCAGATAAACCGTTTATCTAAGAAAAGTTTCCAGAGTCTTATTGGTTTTATCACAGCTCCCTCTTGTGGCAACTTCAATAACGCTCAGGTTTGATGAAGCTGTGAGGATTGGGTTGTAAACTGAGGTATAAAGTGCTGATACAGTGGCAAAACAGTTAATCAGTAAAGTAATAGTAGTACTAGTAAAAGTACTTAAGCACCAGTTGAAACATTTGTTTTGAAGTAAAGATATTCTAACCCTTTAGGCTCCAGATTTTGTGGGAAATAGATAAATAAATAAAAATAAAAAATCTTTGCTGTTCCCAGTACAGCACTTTTCTGGATGTAGATGTATTTCTATGGATATATATATATATATATATATATATATATATATATATATATATATATATAGATGAATATATCCCCGTAGTATCTTCACCCAGAGTACAGAGTACCTTATGTCTGGCGAAAAAGTGTTTAGCCCGGGAGTCCTGGGAAAAATAACGCTGCTCACGCAAAAGGACTTATGCTGCTCCCACGTGGAAAGTGTAATTTTGCATGTCTCCAAGGGACAACCAGACTGTTTTGGGAAACAAAGATCTATGCTCTATGGACAAATCCTGGTTCTATGCATACCGGAGACCAAGCTCCATCACTGGGCGTGTGATACCTGAGTCTCTTTCTGGTTCTATTTGGTCCTAAATGGTCTGTCCTGGAGCCGCATCAGGGCAGACATTCTGGGCAGGTGTGAGCACTGTCCAAGGACAGACTAATGTGATATGTGGGGGGCCGTCCTGGAGCCCTGGAGCCACACCAGGACGTCCAGAGCAGATGCTCACGCAAGAGTGTGTCCAGTGGCCCTTTCACAGGGACAAATGAGTGTGATGTGTGGGGGGCCGTCCTGGAGCCGTGCTAGCGCGACTTTCATTTAGCGTAGCCCTAGAGCAGTTGCAGACCCTATAGAAAAAATCCTGGGCCGGAATACAGGCTAGACTTTGGGGGCTGGCCTGGTCCTTTTGGCCCTTTGGGGTCCAGAGTGGGGCCAAGTCTTACCCCAGACAGGGGTAAGAGGGCATTATTACAGGCTTCACTCTGGGGCCTGTTCCCTGGTGTTTTTGGCCCTTTTGGGGCCAAGCTGGTTCGAGGTCTTATCCCAGAAAGGAAGGCTTTGTTAAAGGCTACACTCTGGGGACTCTGGTCTGGTCCTTTTGGCCCTTTTGGGGCCAAGCTGGTTCAAGGTCTTACCAAAGACAGGAGGGCTTTTTTACAGGATACCCTCTGGGGGCTCTGGCCTAGTCGTTTTGGCCCTTTGGGGGCCAGGCTGGTGCACAGTCTTAACCAAGAAAGGAGGGCTTTGTTAGAGGAAAGACTCTGGGGGTTCTGGAGTGGTCCTTTTGCCCCTCTGGGGACCATGCTGGTGTCAGGTCTTACCCCAGAAAGAAGGGCTTTATTACAGGCTACAATCTAGGGCCTGGTCCCTGGTTGTTCTGGCCCTGTAAGGACCAGGCTTTCCCTTATATTCCCCCAAAAAGTGCTCTATATCAGACTAGGCGCAACACTGACAGCACGTCAGGGCAGGTTGTACTGTCTCCTTACGGTTTGTGCGTCCTTTGCACCATTTTGTTTTAATGTCTCTCATCTCGGGCACTCTCAGTAGCTCCAAGGTTGTCACACTTCCTCCACTGAGGGGCAGCAGCGTGCGCACATGAAACCTGTTATTTGAGCTGTTATTAACTTCTTCTTTTGAAGTCATTTGGAAGCCGTTTGAAAGACTGTCATTTGTGTGACAAATAACTTGTTTATTTGTGTTACTGTGTTCCATTTTAAGTAGGCTTCATAGTCACGAGTAAATGTTTGAATAAACAAGGATGTGAATATTTGTCCTGCTTGAATGGTATGAATACAATCACCTTGTTGCATCAAATATCACTGTTTATCCTAGTTTATATTCTTACTATTCATGGTTTTACGTCGCTTCACATCGCAGAAGCAAGTTCCTCTTGATTATGGCAATAAAACTGATTCTGATTCAGTTTTAAGCCTTGTCTTAAATCCACTTTTCTTTGAACACTGTGTCAGGTCTTGTGTCTTTTATCGATTTTAGCAATTTTAATTCATTTTATTTGTCTTGCTTTACATTATTTTTTATGCATGTCATTGTTATTCATGGTTTTAGAATGCATGTCATTGTGATTGTTGTATCACATGACCACCTCCACTCTGACCTCTGACATTACTGTGGCTTATATCAGGACTGGGATCGAACTGTCCCGATGCCAAGGGTCAAGTTTATCAGCAGAGCGTGAGCAAGGACAAGTCCATAAAGCTTTCCTTCTGGCAGCAATATATCATCGCCATGGAAACAGTCACACCAGATCAACCAATGTCCAAGTGTTGTAACCAGTAACTGTCATTGTTCTGCAGCTCCAGACACGTCTTCCTGGGTATTCGGTGTATCAAACGTGTGCAGTGTTGTCTGGCCAGGTGATCAAAGGATTATATCTGTTGTACAATGAGACTTTTTAAATATCATTCTAATAAAGGTTGACTTATGAAAGCTTCTAGATAGAGAATATTTACTGATCAAGTGTAATATTGGACATTTAGATTCAATAATGCTTGTGTTGTATGAAGGTCTTTGTATGTGTTTAAGAGTCTGTGTTGTCCTGATAATGATCACGATGATTATAATATGACTACAATTAACTTTTATAGTCGGCTGGTCATGATTAGTTGATGAATATCAGTTTTGCCTTATAAAAAAACTAACAGGGTTTAAAAAGATAAAAATAAATCCTGAAATTAAATTTTGCTTAAAGGAAAGTCTACACTGGTTTCTATAGTTCATAATACGTTTATATAATGAGCCCTATTCAAATAGTGTATATAGAATATACTGATTAAATATATTTATACTTTAAATGTATTTGAACAGTGAACAATGTGAGTGTCTCTGTTGTGATGTGAGTTGAAGAACATTTGTGAAACGCTCCTGATGATTAAACCTAAAGACATCTAAGATATTAAAGGAGACATATGCAAAGTCAGCTTTAAGGAGCTTTTAACCTTGTTACAACAGTGTTTCTTCATCTTTAGTTCACTCAAAGTTGTGTTTAGATTCATTCCCACATATTTGAGTTAATCCTGTTTTGAGGCTCCAGTGCTCCAAAAATTCCAGTTTTCACCTACCCCCTATCTCCGCCCACATCCCTGTACATAGTTGTGATTACTTGAAGAATGATGAGTCAGAGTGACACATGTAAAACAAAAGCATATAAATGACAGATCTGTTGCTTGAACAGGAAGTCAATGGACCTGTTTCTATTTGAGAGCCATTTGAGACAAATATTACTGTTTACAAATACAATGTAAAACTATGTTCGAGTAATTATTAGGAGCCCGGAAAAAGCATAATACGTTTGCTTTAAAAGAAAATAAAACGATATAATAGATACAAATGTTAGACGCGGTGTGGATTAAAGTAATCACTTTTATGATGTCATAAATGTCCCTGACCCAGCAGAATCGTGTTGTAGATTTAGAGATATAGATGGATATCAGCAGCGAGACATCATCAGGTGTTAAGGTTATCTTTGCCGTTTGGGTTCAGATAAAAGTGAATGTTGTGAATGTTTTTTCTTGTTTTTCCCCTGTCCTCTGTTTAAAACTTTGCCCTACAGGAAGCTCCACGCCTCGCCCAGGTTCAGTGTCCTTTAAAGCGCGGGACAGTGGCTCTGTGTGAGGGGCTGAGGACAGAAAGACCAGACAGGACAGAGAGGATAGAAGACACACTGTGCTTCTCCCACAGGACATCATGGACACCCGCGCTGCGCTCGCTCTGCTGCTGCTCACCACTATCTGCGCTCAACAAACAGGTAAGAAGAGCACGCTCATTAAAACAAAAGAAAAAGAAAGGAGTTTGGGAAGAAATGTGTTATTGTAGTTTTCTGACACATATTGAGATTCTCAGATTTCTGGAGGTGTAAACATTTGAGAAATATAACACAAATCCTATGTTACTCATTTGACAGCCGTGCAGGTCTAAACTCCGAGTTAAGCAGGATTTAAAGAGAATAAGACCCCATGGAGTGTTTTGTTCTTGTTGTGTTGTAGTCGACTTAAGAAAGTGTCAGTTAAACATGCAGATCAAGTCCTGAGCTAAAGGAGACAGTGTGGTCAAGTCTTCAGCTAAAGGAGACAGTGTGGTGAAGTCCTCAGCTAAAGGAGACAGTGTGGTGAAGTCCTCAGCTAAAGGAGACAGTGTGGTGAAGTCCTCAGCTAAAGGAGACAGTGTGGTGAAGTCCTGAGCTAAAGGAGACAGTGTGGTGAAGTCCTCAGCTAAAGGAGACAGTGTGGTCAAGTCTTCAGCTAAAGGAGACAGTGTGGTCAAGTCCTGAGCTAAAGGAGACAGTGTGGTGAAGTCCTCAGCTAAAGGAGACAGTGTGGTGAAGTCCTCAGCTAAAGGAGACAGTGTGGTCAAGTCTTCAGCTAAAGGAGACAGTGTGGTGAAGTCATGAGCTAAAGGAGACAGTGTGGTGAAGTCCTGAGCTAAAGGAGACAGTGTGGTGAAGTCCTGAGGTAAAGGAGACAGTGTGGTGAAGTCTTCAGCTAAAGGAGACAGTGTGGTGAAGTCCTCAGCTAAAGGAGACAGTGTGGTGAAGTCCTCAGCTAAAGGAGACAATGTGGTCAAGTCCTCAGCTAAAGGAGACAGTGTGGTCAAGTCTTCAGCTAAAGGAGACAGTGTGGTGAAGTCCTCAGCTAAAGGAGACAGTGTGGTGAAGTCCTCAGCTAAAGGAGACAGTGTGGTGAAGTCCTCAGCTAAAGGAGACAGTGTGGTCAAGTCCTGAGCTAAAAGAGACAGTGTGGTCAAGTCTTCAGCTAAAGGAGACAGTGTGGTCAAGTCCTCAGCTAAAGGAGACAGTGTGGTCAAGTCTTCAGCTAAAGGAGACAGTGTGGTGAAGTCCTCAGCTAAAGGAGACAGTGTGGTGAAGTCCTCAGCTAAAGGAGACAGTGTGGTCAAGTCTTCAGCTAAAGGAGACAGTGTGGTCAAGTCCTGAGCTAAAGGAGACAGTGTGGTGAAGTCCTCAGCTAAAGGAGACAGTGTGTTCAAGTCCTGAGCTAAAGGAGACAGTGTGGTGAAGTCCTGAGCTAAAGGAGACAGTGTGGTGAAGTCTTCAGCTAAAGGAGACAGTGTGGTCAAGTCCTGAGCTAAAGGAGACAGTGTGGTGAAGTCCTCAGCTAAAGGAGACAGTGTGGTGAAGTCCTCAGCTAAAGGAGACAGTGTGGTCAAGTCTTCAGCTAAAGGAGACAGTGTGGTGAAGTCATGAGCTAAAGGAGACAGTGTGGTGAAGTCCTGAGCTAAAGGAGACAGTGTGGTGAAGTCCTGAGCTAAAGGAGACAGTGTGGTGAAGTCTTCAGCTAAAGGAGACAGTGTGGTGAAGTCCTCAGCTAAAGGAGACAGTGTGGTGAAGTCCTCAGCTAAAGGAGACAATGTGGTCAAGTCCTCAGCTAAAGGAGACAGTGTGGTCAAGTCTTCAGCTAAAGGAGACAGTGTGGTGAAGTCCTCAGCTAAAGGAGACAGTGTGGTGAAGTCCTCAGCTAAAGGAGACAGTGTGGTGAAGTCCTGAGCTAAAGGAGACAGTGTGGTCAAGTCCTGAGCTAAAAGAGACAGTGTGGTCAAGTCTTCAGCTAAAGGAGACAGTGTGGTCAAGTCCTCAGCTAAAGGAGACAGTGTGGTCAAGTCTTCAGCTAAAGGAGACAGTGTGGTGAAGTCCTCAGCTAAAGGAGACAGTGTGGTGAAGTCCTCAGCTAAAGGAGACAGTGTGGTCAAGTCTTCAGCTAAAGGAGACAGTGTGGTCAAGTCCTGAGCTAAAGGAGACAGTGTGGTGAAGTCCTCAGCTAAAGGAGACAGTGTGGTGAAGTCCTCAGCTAAAGGAGACAGTGTGGTCAAGTCTTCAGCTAAAGGAGACAGTGTGGTGAAGTCCTGAGCTAAAGGAGACAGTGTGGTGAAGTCCTGAGCTAAAGGAGACAGTGTGGTGAAGTCCTGAGCTAAAGGAGACAGTGTGGTGAAGTCTTCAGCTAAAGGAGACAGTGTGGTGAAGTCCTCAGCTAAAGGATACAGTGTGGTGAAGTCCTCAGCTAAAGGAGACAGTGTGGTCAAGTCCTGAGCTAAAAGAGACAGTGTGGTGAAGTCCTCAGCTAAAGGAGACAGTGTGGTGAAGTCCTCAGCTAAAGGAGACAGTGTGGTCAAGTCCTGAGCTAAAAGAGACAGTGTGGTGAAGTCCTCAGCTAAAGGAGACAGTGTGGTGAAGTCCTCAGCTAAAGGAGACAGTGTGGTCAAGTCCTCAGCTAAAGGAGACAGTGTGGTCAAGTCTTCAGCTAAAGGAGACAGTGTGGTGAAGTCCTCAGCTAAAGGATACAGTGTGGTGAAGTCCTCAGCTAAAGGAGACAGTGTGGTGAAGTCCTCAGCTAAAGGAGACAGTGTGGTCAAGTCTTCAGCTAAAGGAGACAGTGTGGTGAAGTCCTCAGCTAAAGGAGACAGTGTGGTGAAGTCTTCAGCTAAAGGAGACAGTGTGGTCAAGTCCTGAGCTAAAGAAGACAGTGTGGTGAAGTCCTCAGCTAAAGGAGACAGTGTGGTCAAGTCCTGAGCTAAAGGAGACAGTGTGGTGAAGTCCTCAGCTAAAGGAGACAGTGTGGTCAAGTCCTGAGCTAAAGGAGACAGTGTGGTGAAGTCCTCAGCTAAAGGAGACAGTGTGGTCAAGTCTTCAGCTAAAGGAGACAGTGTGGTGAAGTCCTCAGCTAAAGGAGACAGTGTGGTGAAGTCTTCAGCTAAAGGAGACAGTGTGGTGAAGTCCTCAGCTAAAGGAGACAGTGTGGTGAAGTCCTGAGCTAAAGGAGACAGTGTGGTGAAGTCCTCAGCTAAAGGAGACAGTGTGGTCAAGTCCTCAGCTAAAGGAGACAGTGTGGTCAAGTCTTCAGCTAAAGGAGACAGTGTGGTGAAGTCCTCAGCTAAAGGATACAGTGTGGTGAAGTCCTCAGCTAAAGGAGACAGTGTGGTGAAGTCCTCAGCTAAAGGAGACAGTGTGGTCAAGTCTTCAGCTAAAGGAGACAGTGTGGTGAAGTCCTCAGCTAAAGGAGACAGTGTGGTGAAGTCTTCAGCTAAAGGAGACAGTGTGGTCAAGTCCTGAGCTAAAGAAGACAGTGTGGTGAAGTCCTCAGCTAAAGGAGACAGTGTGGTCAAGTCCTGAGCTAAAGGAGACAGTGTGGTGAAGTCCTCAGCTAAAGGAGACAGTGTGGTCAAGTCCTGAGCTAAAGGAGACAGTGTGGTGAAGTCCTCAGCTAAAGGAGACAGTGTGGTCAAGTCTTCAGCTAAAGGAGACAGTGTGGTGAAGTCCTCAGCTAAAGGAGACAGTGTGGTGAAGTCTTCAGCTAAAGGAGACAGTGTGGTGAAGTCCTCAGCTAAAGGAGACAGTGTGGTGAAGTCCTGAGCTAAAGGAGACAGTGTGGTGAAGTCCTCAGCTAAAGGAGACAGTGTGGTGAAGTCCTGAGCTAAAGGAGACAGTGTGGTGAAGTCCTCAGCTAAAGGAGACAGTGTGGTGAAGTCCTGAGCTAAAGGAGACAGTGTGGTGAAGTCCTCAGCTAAAGGAGACAGTGTGGTCAAGTCCTCAGCTAAAGGAGACAAAGTAAAAATCTGTTCAATTATGAGGCAATTACTGTCCTGTATTGTTCATTGATTTTGCCATATTTTATGCATTACCTAAAGTCTCAGGTAATTCCTACTATTCTACTTTTATGCCTCGTGTATTATAACACACAATCCCCAGAGCAGCCACACTTCTGGATTATTTCTGAAGTCGAGAAAAGTGAAATATTTAATTGTTTTACAACATAATTAGTTATGCACAAAGCAAAACATTGTTGTCACCATGGGGTCTGACACGCTTTTTACTGTAAATAGTGAGACGAGCAGAAGAAAATATGACTTTTATTGATTGACTAAATGACTACAGCAGTGTTTCTCAAACCGTTGGTAGTACGCGAGGTCCTTTAGGTACGCGAGGTCCTTTAGGTGGCACGCGCGGCCCTTTAGGTGGTACGCGAGGTCCTTTAAGTGGTACACGGGGTCCGTTAGGTGGTACGCGAGGTCCTTTAGGTGGTACGCGAGGTCCTTTAAGTGGTACACGGGGTCTGTTAGGTGGTACGCGAGGTCCTTTAGGTGGTACGCGAGGTCCTTTAAGTGGTACACGGGGTCTGTTAGGTGGAACGCGAGGTCCTTTATGTGGTACGCGAGGTCCGTTAGGTGGCACGCGAGGTCCTTTAGATGGTACGCGAGGTCCTTTATGTGGTACGTGAGGCCCTTTAGGTGGTACGCTAGGTCCTTTAGGTGGTACGCGAGGTCCTTTAGGTGGTACGCGAGGCCCTTTAGGTGGTACGCTAGATCCTTTAGATGGTACGCGAGGTCCTTTAGGTGCTACGCGAGGCCTGTTAGGTGGCACGCGAGGCCCTTTAGGTGCTACGCGAGGTCCTGTAGGTGGTACGCGACGTCCTTTATGTGCTTCGCGAAGTCCGTTAGGTGGTACGCGAGGTCCTTTAGGTGCTACGCGAGGCCCTTAAGGTGTTACGCAAGGTCGTTTACGTGGTACGCGAGGTCCTTTAGGTGCTACGCGAGGCCTGTTAGGTGGCACGCGAGGCCCTTTAGGTGCTACGCGAGGTCCTTTAGGTGGTACGCGACGTCCTTTATGTGCTTCGCGAAGTCCGTTAGGTGGTACGCGAGGTCCTTTAGGTGCTTCGCGAGGCCCTTAAGGTGGTACGCAAGGTCTTTTACGTGGTACGCGAGGTCCTTTAGGTGCTACGTGAGGTCCTTTAGGTGGTACGCGACGTCCTTTATGTGCTTCACGAAGTCCGTTAGGTGGTACGCGAGGTCCTTTAGGTGGTACGCGAGGTCCTTTAGGTGCTACGCGAGGCCTGTTAGGTGGCACGCGAGGTCCTTTAGGTGCTACTCAAGGTCCTTAAAGTGGCACCCATTCACTCCTCATATTTTTCATCAGTTTTACTTCTTTGAATATTGTTTTAGTTAAAAGTACTGGGGCAATGAATGATACAATGGCAATACCGTATTTTCGCACCAGCCAAAAAATGCATAATAGAGAAGAAAAAATCATATATAAGTCGCATAGTATGAAAATAAGGTTGCAAGTGTGAAAATAACAAGTAAAATCACATAATTATAAGTCGCTCCAGAGAATAAGTATATAAGTCGCATCCCGGCTAAAACTATGAAAAAAGGTGTGACTTATAGTCCGGAAAATACGGGTAATTCAAACCAGGTTTAGCCCCAGTTGACCCAGAAGTACTGGTACAGTAAACCTGACTTAGATCTGTGGTACTTTCAAAGCCACGTTTTTTCTTGTGTGAGAACCAAAACATTCAACATCTGACAGAGTCTAAGTTCACATGAAGCTTTGAAAGAATAACTCTCTGATATTGTGTCCCGCAGGAGGAGAAGTGTCTGACATCCACGACAGATGGACCCAAAGTTCAGAGGTATGGACGTCTGCTCTTCTTGTTTATTGCTGATAAGTTGTGAGCTGTTTTGTCGTGTTTTGCAGACGGACTACTATACGTCACTTCTGTGCCCTGCGTCGCCTGCAGCCATAGCAACAGCACTGTCAGGTACACACCTCTGTTCAAGTATCAGCCCAACATTAGATATTCTAAATATCCTTTTAAAGGAAATATGTCCTGGCATTAATGTCATATATTTAGTTTTATAGATAATTGTGTTAATATGAAAATTATTCACATTGGAAAGTCAAATTAAAGGAAACATACTAAATGATGCTTTTTTCAGATACGTTACATTGAATTATAACATAAGTAGATCATCATGTTACATTTTATATCCATAATGTTGGTATAAAACGGCTCAGTAATAGAAGTCCATTCACTTCCTGTTCAAAACTGCAGAACTGATTAGCCCCGCCTCTTCATAGTGACATAGGATTTCATGTTTTATTTTTGAGTGGCTTTATAATAGAACTCTCCATGTGTCACTGAGTCTTCGTTTTTAAATAGTCACACTGAGTATAGGGATGTGGGCGGGGATAGGGGGGAGGTGAAAACACGAGGTGAGGAAGCATCAGTTGCAGGACAATACAGGATGAATTCAAATATGCAGGAAAATAATGATTAGGAAACACGGTTGTTACAAGGTTAAAGGTCGTTAAAGTTCATTCAGCATTACACTGCATGTCCCCTTTAAAGGTGCACTATGTCACTTCAGCATCACACTGTATGTCCCCTTTAAAGGTGCACTATGTCACTTCAGCATCACACTGTATGTCCCCTTTAAAGGTGCACTATGTCACTTCAGCATCACACTGTATGTCCCCTTTAAAGGTGCACTATGTCACTTCAGCATCACACTGTATGTCCCCTTTAAAGGTGCACTATGTCACTTCAGCATCACACTGTATGTCCCCTTTAAATGTGCACTATGTCACTTCAGCATCACACTGTATGTCCCCTTTAAAGGTGCACTATATCACTTCAGCATCACACTGTATGTCCCCTTTAAAGGTGCACTATATCACTTCAGCATCACACTGTATGTCCCCTTTAAAGGTGCACTATGTCACTTCAGCATCACACTGTATGTCCCCTTTAAAGGTGCACTATGTCACTTCAGCATCACACTGTATGTCCCCTTTAAAGGTGCACTATGTCACTTCAGCATCACACTGTATGTCCCCTTTAAAGGTGCACTATGTCACTTCAGCATCACACTGTATGTCCCCTTTAAAGGTGCACTATGTCACTTCAGCATCACACTGTATGTCCCCTTTAAAGGTGCACTATGTCACTTCAGCATCACACTGTATGTCCCCTTTAAATGTGCACTATGTCACTTCAGCATCACACTGTATGTCCCCTTTAAAGGTGCACTATATCACTTCAGCATCACACTGTATGTCCCCTTTAAAGGTGCACTATATCACTTCAGCATCACACTGTATGTCCCCTTTAAAGGTGCACTATGTCACTTCAGCATCACACTGTATGTCCCCTTTAAAGGTGCACTATATCACTTCAGCATCACACTGTATGTCCCCTTTAAAGGTGCACTATATCACTTCAGCATCACACTGTATGTCCCCTTTAAAGGTGCACTATATCACTTCAGCATCACACTGTATGTCCCCTTTAAAGGTGCACTATGTCACTTCAGCATCACACTGTATGTCCCCTTTAAAGGTGCACTATATCACTTCAGCATCACACTGTATGTCCCCTTTAAAGGTGCACTATGTCACTTCAGCATCACACTGTATGTCCCCTTTAAAGGTGCACTATGTCACTTCAGCATCACACTGTATGTCCCCTTTAAAGGTGCACTATGTCACTTCAGCATCACACTGTATGTCCCCTTTAAAGGTGCACTATGTCACTTCAGCATCACACTGTATGTCCCCTTTAAAGGTGCACTATGTCACTTCAGCATCACACTGTATGTCCCCTTTAAAGGTGCACTATATCACTTCAGCATCACACTGTATGTCCCCTTTAAAGGTGCACTATATCACTTCAGCATCACACTGTATGTCCCCTTTAAAGGTGCACTATATCACTTCAGCATCACACTGTATGTCCCCTTTAAAGGTGCACTATGTCACTTCAGCATCACACTGTATGTCCCCTTTAAAGGTGCACTATATCACTTCAGCATCACACTGTATGTCCCCTTTAAAGGTGCACTATGTCACTTCAGCATCACACTGTATGTCCCCTTTAAAGGTGCACTATGTCACTTCAGCATCACACTGTATGTCCCCTTTAAAGGTGCACTATATCACTTCAGCATCACACTGTATGTCCCCTTTAAAGGTGCACTATATCACTTCAGCATCACACTGTATGTCCCCTTTAAAGGTGCACTATGTCACTTCAGCATCACACTGTATGTCCCCTTTAAAGGTGCACTATGTCACTTCAGCATCACACTGTATGTCCCCTTTAAAGGTGCACTATGTCACTTCAGCATCACACTGTATGTCCCCTTTAAAGGTGCACTATGTCACTTCAGCATCACACTGTATGTCCCCTTTAAAGGTGCACTATATCACTTCAGCATCACACTGTATGTCCCCTTTAAAGGTGCACTATATCACTTCAGCATCACACTGTATGTCCCCTTTAAAGGTGCACTATATCACTTCAGCATCACACTGTATGTCCCCTTTAAAGGTGCACTATATCACTTCAGCATCACACTGTATGTCCCCTTTAAAGGTGCACTATATCACTTCAGCATCACACTGTATGTCCCCTTTAAAGGTACACTATGTCACTTCAGCATCACACTGTATGTCCCCTTTAAAGGTACACTATGTCACTTCAGCATCACACTGTATGTCCCCTTTAAAGGTGCACTATATCACTTCAGCATCACACTGTATGTCCCCTTTAAAGGTGCACTATATCACTTCAGCATCACACTGTATGTCCCCTTTAAAGGTGCACTATGTCACTTCAGCATCACACTGTATGTCCCCTTTAAAGGTGCACTATGTCACTTCAGCATCACACTGTATGTCCCCTTTAAAGGTGCACTATGTCACTTCAGCATCACACTGTATGTCCCCTTTAAAGGTGCACTATGTCACTTCAGCATCACACTGTATGTCCCCTTTAAAGGTGCACTATGTCACTTCAGCATCACACTGTATGTCCCCTTTAAAGGTGCACTATGTCACTTCAGCATCACACTGTATGTCCCCTTTAAATGTGCACTATGTCACTTCAGCATCACACTGTATGTCCCCTTTAAAGGTGCACTATATCACTTCAGCATCACACTGTATGTCCCCTTTAAAGGTGCACTATGTCACTTCAGCATCACACTGTATGTCCCCTTTAAAGGTGCACTATGTCACTTCAGCATCACACTGTATGTCCCCTTTAAAGGTGCACTATGTCACTTCAGCATCACACTGTATGTCCCCTTTAAAGGTGCACTATGTCACTTCAGCATCACACTGTATGTCCCCTTTAAAGGTGCACTATGTCACTTCAGCATCACACTGTATGTCCCCTTTAAAGGTGCACTATATCACTTCAGCATCACACTGTATGTCCCCTTTAAAGGTGCACTATATCACTTCAGCATCACACTGTATGTCCCCTTTAAAGGTGCACTATATCACTTCAGCATCACACTGTATGTCCCCTTTAAAGGTGCACTATATCACTTCAGCATCACACTGTATGTCCCCTTTAAAGGTGCACTATATCACTTCAGCATCACACTGTATGTCCCCTTTAAAGGTACACTATGTCACTTCAGCATCACACTGTATGTCCCCTTTAAAGGTACACTATGTCACTTCAGCATCACACTGTATGTCCCCTTTAAAGGTGCACTATATCACTTCAGCATCACACTGTATGTCCCCTTTAAAGGTGCACTATATCACTTCAGCATCACACTGTATGTCCCCTTTAAAGGTGCACTATATCACTTCAGCATCACACTGTATGTCCCCTTTAAAGGTGCACTATATCACTTCAGCATCACACTGTATGTCCCCTTTAAAGGTGCACTATATCACTTCAGCATCACACTGTATGTCCCCTTTAAAGGTGCACTATATCACTTCAGCATCACACTGTATGTCCCCTTTAAAGGTGCACTATGTCACTTCAGCAAGGTACACTATGTCATTTCAGCATCACACTGTATGTCCCCTTTAAAGGTACACTATGTCATTTCAGCATCACACTGTATGTCCCCTTTAAAGGTGCACTATGTCACTATGTATATGGGGGTTCTGCCACTTGCTTCACTGCGTAAAGATGAGGAGTTACATGATTTTTATGTGAAAAAAGCATTGCATATGATTTGATTTCTTATGCACAGCTGATGTTGTGTCCTCCCCAGTGCACGCTCTGTCTCCTGCTGACATACGGTCTGTGTTTGCTGTGGGAGCACCAGCTTTTCACAGGTATAAACACACTAATATATGGACAATATCACATTATTTGTGCCTCTCTCTGCCAGATAATGGTATTGGAATTGTAGCCCATATTTGGCACGGATATGTTTGATTCAGCTCCAGTCTGTGCAGCGCATTTGTCTTTTTGAACAGACTATGAGGAAAAGGGAAACTGAGCAATTAGGCTAAAATAGGTCTATATTTATTCAAATATTTCCCTAATCATTTTATATCCCAGATAAATACACTTCTTTTTGTGAAAAACAAAAAAAAAACATGCTTATATATATATATATATATATATATATATATATATATATATATATATATATATATATATATAAATAATTCATTTATTTATTTAACAGAAATGAAGCATCCAGACTTGTCAACAGACTAACTGGTAAGTATTTCACTGTCACAAATTATTTAAAGCCTTTTGCTAATCTTCAGTTATTATTCCGACTACACATTGTACTTCAAAATACTCGAACACTATATCTGAACAGAAGAGTCTTTTGATCCTTGAATTCAGTCGACTTTATCAGTGCGACTTACGCTAAGAGCTGTAAAGATAGAACACTGACCCTGACTTTCCACAACAATCAAAGCCTTTTGTCAGCATGCTGCTCACAAGCGTCAAAGTATGAATTATGATGTTTTGACCCGCACAAACATGTTTGTACTGTGTGTGTGTGTGTGTGTGTGTGTGTGTGAACCAGAGCTGCTGTCCATGTTTCACCCCGATGTCCAGAATGTGGAGAACTCTCCAGAACAAACACACAGGTATTGAATAATGCTCAGAAAAGCTGCAGTGTTAAAGTGGCTAAAGTGGCTCAAATATGGTAAATGTTTGTTTTTCAGGACACTTCCAGAAGAAGTAGAAGAAATATCTCTTCACCTCGCACACGTAAATATAAATCATGATTTGCTCTTAAGTAATGATATAACATTAATCCCTCTGACAGGATGGTAGTCAGTTCAAACCTCGCACAAGTGAACGTTTCCTTGTGCTTAATCCACAAGTGGCTGGTTGTGATCCGAAGGCTATACAACCGCAAATATACAATAATGCCGTGTTTTGTAAGAATAATCCAAAATCTAATAACATTTTCTTTGATTAATTAAACCACAATGTGTTATAAGCCACAGTTGATTTTAAATATAGAGAAAAGTATTACAAAATGCAGATGTCAATTTTTGTTCCATTGAAATTTGATCATATTTAATAACAGTGAAAATGGCTCGTACTTTACATAAATGAACAATAATAGCATGGTAATAGCATGGTAATATCTTGGTAATAGTATTGTAATAGCATGGTAATAGTATTGTAATAGCATGGTAATAGTATTGTAATAGCATGGTAATAGCATGATAATATCTTGGTAATAGCATGGTAATATCTTGGTAATAGCGTGGTAATATCTTGGTAATAGCATGGTAATATATTGGTAATAGTATTGTAATAGCATGGTAATAGCATGGTAATAACATGGCAATAGCGTGGTAATAGGATGGTAATAGCACGGTAGTATCTTGGTAATAGTATGGTAATAGCATGGTAATAACATGGCAATAGCTTTGTAATAGCATGGTAATAGTATGGTATGCTCATGATTTTTTTTTTATACTGGCTATATTCACGTTTACACCAAAAATCTGAAAATGTCATGTCATGTTTACACCTGTGCAGGTTTTGACAAGAAAATTATGTGACAAAGACAAAAATCAAAAAATAAAATGACTTGCACTTGTACTTTGTCCTCCAAATTCAACAGTTTTTTCTGAAAATCCACTGATGCGCTGACATATGACAAGTGTTTTTGATCATGACATTTCTCCATTCACCATGTTCTCTTCCCATGTGGTGCTGTCACTCCAGGACAGTCAGTGGAAGCTTTGGCTGCTGCTCGTCCCGGTTCATCCCCTGTGTCCCTGTTCACCACATGTAAGTCGCCTCATATGTGACACAGCCTCGGCTGGAGTGGAGTGTTACTGAAGCTCTGTGCGTCGTGCAGGTTACGGATGATGTCACTGCGGCGGTCCAGGAAGTGGAGGAAGCTCTTCTGATCATGCGAAACAAGGTGATGTTAGGAATCTGTGGTAACTCTGAGAATTGAGATGTTTGGAAATATAGCATAGACTTCCTGTTCAACACTGCAGAACTCTTCATAGTGACGTTTCAAGCAGCCACTTTTCATTTACGTGTGTTTATTGCTGAAAATGGCTATGGCACATGATAGTTTGGATTTTTGCAGAAATCACAAGTAAGAGCAGAGCAGTGGGTAGGTGAGTGAGTTTATGAAGAGGAAACATTAAAATTGGTCTAGGCCCACATGGATTATGGCGTGCTGCTGTGGCCAATGTCTGGTTTCTGTTTTATTTTAAAATCCACAAAAATACCAAAAAAATACCCCCTTTTATTTTTTTTAATTAGTATTATTTTTATTTTCTGTATAATCTGTATGTTGTTTTGTCATTCTTTGTCTCACTAAAAAGCAAAAATAGACATTTTAAAATACATTTTAAAAATCCACAAAAATAATGCATTTATGTGGTGAAGAAATCATTAGTTGTAAGATTGTGTTAACATACAGACATCATTTTAGCCTAATTGTTCATCCTTTTTCACTCCGTCTATTGATTAATTAATTAGTTAATTTATATTTTTCGATCATCCAATACAAAAATTTGTGAAAATCGCTTTATATCGGCCGATATCGATACTCAAACCGATACATTGCCCATCCCTGGTTAAAAGCTCGTAAAAGTCAACACAGTATGTCTATTTTACGTTTACTAACCCTATTGTGAACCTCATTAGCCGTTGTCAAGGTAATGGCTAATAGAGATCCTAATAAACAAATAGATAATAAAACAAACCCTCCGGACAGTGTCAAATACCATACGTTGTAGACTCTTGTATCTATATTCATGTTGACTTTGTGTACAGTTGCTCCACTCCCTGGTGCATGTGGTGGTGTGGAGTGGCCCCGATCACCAGGACAGGTACGTTTGAGCCCACTTCACTTCCTCTTCATCGTGTGCATACAAAAAAACATTTGTATTCTTACTTTTCCTGTAGCTCCTGTGAATGTCTCAGAAATGACAATGCAAACCAACGGCTGCAGCGAGCCACACTTCTGAAGACGCTACAGGTACAAGTTCAAATCGGACAAATAAACAACTAGAGCACGTTCATTTAGTTACAGTGAAAGAAGTTGTTTGCTTGTTTCCCATCTGGTCCCAGGATTCTTTAGGGCTCGTGGTGGAAGACCCAAAGTGGCACAGTGATGAGTTCAGTGTGGTCCTGCAGCCGCTCCCGCTCATCTACGAGTCTGTGCGTACTTCCCATTGTCGTCTTTTCTGATCAGGGTGTTTTTCCTTTCTATTGTTGCCTCGGAGGACGTCGCAAAACTGTTGAAAGTGTGTTTTAAATGCGCATGTTTGTGTTTTCCAGGTGAATTCTGTGTCCGATGTGAACGACAAAGCCATTCAGTTGTGGACTAACATGGTAAGTTTGGTGACACTTTAGTTTAGAATGAGATACCTTTATAAACTATTTATAAAGCTGTAATAAGCACTATTACCTGTTTATAAACACTTTTCAGACATTTATAAAGCTGTAATAAGCACTATTACCTGTTTATAAGCACTTAGGACATTTACTAGCATGTGTGGCTTATAGTACTTTATAAATGTTAATAAGCTTTCAACCAAGAAACGTGTGTACAAAACTGTAAAAGCTGCTTATTCAACTACAGTGTTTTAAATAAATGCTTGTAACAGCCTTATAAGCGCTAAACTAACAACTGGTGCTGATTCATGCATTATTAATGGTTTACCTTTGTGTAAGTTTGAGTGTTATTCTGTTTAGTTTGTTGCACACACATTATTTAAACAATACAGTCAAGTTTGGATAACTTTTTCAATTGCCGTAAAGTTTGAACCTTCTTGTTTCATTATTATTATTTAGCAAAAACAAGAAAAAATGAAAAAAAAAAAAAACACTCTTGTATCATGTTCTTGAGTGATTGATATTTTTTGTTTTTCTTTCCCATTCTCAGTTTTGAAGCCATTTTGTCTCCCATTTTAATATTTTCATTTTTGGGCAGCATTTTGGTCGTGCTGTTTTTAAAGAGTTTGATAAATACAGTTGGATTTGATTGGATAATAACAGGAAACACAGGGAAGTAAAGTGTATTTGACTCCCTGACACTTTCACCTGTCACCCTGGAGCCAAAGTGAGATAACAGAGAAACAATGAGGCCTTATCCAGAGCCGATTAGATATGAGATGTAAAGATTAACCAGCTGCACTACACATAATAGATAACTATCTTTTCAAACATTATTGAACAGTTCACGTAAACTCATTTCGAAACACCTATGACGTAATCCTCAAAGAATCATTTATACACGCACATGTCACAAAAGCCCTTCTTTGCACTGCTTGGTTTTGTACTCATTCGCTAACCATGCTAACGTTAGCTCTGTGGCTTCAGCTGCAGGCGCCGCCCGCAGACAGGTCAGAGGTCACGGACAGCCCGCTCCCGCGCATCCCCTGTCCTTCCCCGGTGAGACAAACGCTGTTACCGTGCGGTGTTGTGTGAGTGGTTCGATTTTTGACCCGTCCGGCGCTCTTCTTGCAGGACCGGCCGTACCTGCGCACACAGAGGAACTCCCCCGGAGCGGCGGGGGAACGGCGGGGGAGCGGTGAAGCGTCTGCAGCCGTGGATCCTGTAGGTTCACGAGCGCGGGGGAGATAAAGGCCCCTAAAGCGTTTTCAGGTTGTGCTTGCCTTTATTTAGATGTCAAAGTGTGCTGTTACTTCCACATCATGTATCAGACGTATACAGCGCTCTTTTTGGACACTCAAAGATGCTTGACATGCAAAAAATGAGTGAATGATGAGTTTTGAGCTGTATTTTGACATTAGACATGAAATATTGATGAGCCAGGCTTCTCACTCCAGAATCATAGTTACATTTAGAACTATAACGTTTGTGATTTGTGTGTTTTAGAATTGATTTTAAGATTTTATCACTTTTAAAGCTTACATTTCCGAACTTCACTTCACTGTCCCATTGTCGAGGCACTAGACCAGGTGTTCCCGTGGGGGTCCCGAAGCCTGTGCTGGGGGTCGCGAGATGAGTTTAAGATATAATGTTAAAATTACGACACTCTTTTTTTGATTGAAAACAGTCAGCTTTAGTGAAATCGTCAGATAACACAATAAACAATTTAAATAAAGACAATAAACCTAATTTTAAACGGTTTAAAACTCGAAATTAGTGCAGAAATATGTTGCTGTGGGGGTCCTGAGTCGGTTTCATGGTTATTTAAAGGGTAAAGGTCTTAAAAGCTTGGAAACTCCTGCTGTAGACGAAGGCTGAGAGATCTTCTTTATGTATTTTATTTTTCTGTACTTTTTCTCCCCTTTTCCACTATTTTAAATCCTACATCATTGTCTGTACTCTGTATTGCTGTACATTATATTCATGAACATATATAAGCGCTATATAACGCTGCTCTATCGATAAAGAAGATTTGGTTCTAATATGAATAGTTGTTTTTCAGGTTTATGGGACTGAGATTCCCTGCACACACCGCAGTCCCTCGGCCTCCACACCGACCTCAGGTAAATGCCTGGTCGTCCATAGTTACACGTGTTGGTGCTCTTTAACTGTAATACTGTGCATTCCAGTGCACGCCGTTAGACCTGCAGATGTCAGAGTGGTCGCTGCTGTGGGAGACTCTCTGACGGTGAGTGCTTCTGCTCTTGTGCTGTACATATCACATAGTTATCATTTACATCAGTGGCAGATTGTGGAGAAAAGCCGAAGTCCAAAAATACAGGAAGGGAGCACATTTGTCTGATTCTAAATGTACTTTCTCGAGCTTTTTAACCATGTTCTAACATTGTTCTCTCATCAAAAACTTCTGATTATGATTCAAAAACACAGCTGGAGCAGTCTTCAGCTTCTTTCACACTGCTCAGGTTGGAATGGTTAGAAAGTCCTCTCCCTCCGACAGTCAAAAACACTCCGTTCTGAATTTTCCCGACCTGTGACGAGGTTCAGAATCATCTAAATCCAGGAATCATCTCTGCTGTTTTCAAACCGTAAAAAAAACACAATTGCACTGCTACATTCGCCTGTAGCTAATCAGATATTTGTCTTTCTCAAATATGTAATTAATTTTGCATTTTACCTTTTTGTTTTCGTTCTAAAACATGAGATGCCAAACTAAAGGTACTCAAGAGCATGTTTAAAGGCTGACATCAAGACAAATAATGCACAATATGAGTCCTTTAATAAACAAAGGTGTAAAGGTATAATCATAACTGTTTAATATGTGGCCCTCGTTTACAATATGGTTGCCAGGTAACAGTTATGGCCTCACCTCTGCCTGTGCCACACATCTGCAGCTACAGTGAAATGTCTCAATTTCAGATGCATTTGACCTGAAATCTTCCGTTCTCTCCTCCACAGGCCGGTAATGGCGTGGGAGCGAGGACAGACAACCTTCTGCTGGTGATGACTCAGTACAGAGGCCTGTCCTGGAGGTGAGGCCGCCTCCCACTTTCGGGTTCAAATGAACTGCATTCAGAATCCAAAATTCACCCTCCGTTTCCACTTTCAGCATCGGCGGTGACGGCAACATTACCACGGTCACAACTCTGCCCAGTATGTTGCTTCTCTCTTCTACTAAAATGCAAAAATGGCCTATTATTTCTCATTTATTAAAGGGAAATATTCTGCAAAATCAACTTTAATGAGCCTTTTACCTTGTTACAACAGTGTTTCCTCATCAATAGTTTACTCACAGTTGTATTTTGATTGGTTCCTGCATGTTTGAGCTAATCCTGTGTTGTCCCGCTCAGAAAATCCCTGTTTTCACCTACCCCCTATCCCCGCCCACATCCCTGTACTCAGTTGTGATTATTTTGTCAAATTAAGCCTCATTTTAACACATGATCAAAATCTAAAATGATGATCTACTTATGTTACAGTTCAATAAAGCTGACAAAGTTTAATAATTCTCCTTCTATAGAAAACTAGGTATAAAAAACACAACGATGATGATGAATAACACTCATGTCCTCTTGTTTTCCAGACATCCTGAAGGAGTTCAACCCCAACGTGACGGGCTTCGCTGAGGGACGGGGGGAGGAGACCCAGCCCGGGGCCTTCCTCAACCAGGCCGTGGCAGGGGCCAAAAGCGCGTACGGTTTTACCCCAAATACCCAACATGACACAGTCTTTTTAAAGCCTTTTTGACACACTGTTTAGTACATGGTAAAAACAAGAACCCCATGAGCGTCTTTTCCTTCTGCAGAAACTTAGAGAATCCACAAACACTTCTAAGATCTTACTTTGATGCTTGAAAGTCTTCTAGTCGGCTAGAATACTGTGGGATTCAGTAACATTACAGCCGAATAAAGGAAAGCTTTAAATATTGTGGTCTGCCCAGCTAATATAATATATAATAGTGACCTTCTTGTTCTTGAGGTGCTTTACATAATGTAGACTTTTAAATTGAGCGCTTTGATTCCTCCATAAACGCTCTATAAACGTAAAAAAATAAACAGAAATGGAGGGCTTAGGTTTCATCTTCCTGTTATTTATAATGGGATTCTGAACCCCTGGAAAGGTAAAGGACATTCAGATGCTAATCAGGTACTCAGGGTGGTCGAGCCAGGGTCTCACAAAGACAAAGAGGATTCTAATAGCCCATTAAGATTCTGAATAGGCTCGGTAGATACAAAGGGGAGTTTCTGTTGAAACAAACAACTCTTTCTACTTCAGGAAGGCTCCGCCCAATGGGCGGGTCTTACCACAGAACAGTATTAATATCGGAGTTCTCGACCTAAATTCTGTTATTGACAATGACTCTTGGATGAGAGTCGAAACGTCTATTTTTTCAAACTGAGTCCAGATGACTACAACTGAAGCTTTTTCTACTATGGAACACGCCTGGACGAATGAGGGATTACACCGACATATTTCCAAAAAAATAATAATAATACACATCTCTCCAAAATCTCCTTCCTTTTTTTTGCAACTCAGCTTTACTACAAATACAATTAAATTAAAGTAAACTAAAAAATAAAGCTTACACGTGTTTGTTCTGCAGTGACATGGTTGAACAAGTGCACATTCTGGTGGACAAAATGAAAACTGACCCGGTAAGTAAGCCCGGAACATTCATTTGAATGATTTAACAGAATAAAAGTCCAACTCTGTGACACCGATTTCCCGCAGAGAATCGATTTCCACAACGACTGGAAGGTGATCACCATGTTCGTGGGAGGAAACGACATTTGTGACTTCTGCACTGACTCCGTAAGCGACGTCTGCGATGATCGAACACCATTTACTTCAGCAAATTCGTCATTTTATTCAATGACTTTTACCATTTCAAACAGGTCATTCTCTCTCCCCGGAACGTGATCGCTCGCATCCGGTCGGCTCTGGACATCCTCCACAGGGAAGTAAGTGTCCTTCAGAAGAATCGTGGCACGTACAGTAGATGATAGTGTAGAAGAGAGACTGAGCTGTGTTGTGTTCAGGTGCCTCGGGCCGTGGTCAACCTGGTGGAGCTGCTGAACATTGTGCCTCTGCGGGACCTTCACCAGGACACTTCTCTGGGCTGCCCCTCCTGGTTTGTCAGGTTAGTACCACCAGTTTTTCCAAAAATATAATAATAATGTCAGTTTTGATTATTTTAGTAGCACAACCATAAAAAAAATGCTGAAAAATGCTGACTGGAAGTTTCTAGATAGAGAACATTTGAGAATAAAGTGTATTATTGATGGAATTCAGAAATAGTTTATTCTTTTTGGACATTTTGTGTTAATAATGCAACTGTTTTTGTTGTAAAAAGGTTTTATGGTATGTGTTTGAGAGTCTGTTAAATCCAGATAACAATGATCAAAATACGATTAGTCGACCAGCCACATTTAGTCAGTTAAATAATGTAATAACTCGATTGATTCTTGCATGTTTGAGTTAATCCTCTATTCTCCTACAACTGAGGCTCCAGTGCTAAGAAAACCCCCGTTATCACCTACCCCCTACCCCCGCCCACATCCCTGACTCAGAGTGACACGTGAAGAGTTGCACAACATCACTTAAACTTCCTGCAGTTTTAGAACTCATTTATATTTTAAAGCTGTTTTAGTTCAATATTGCGGTTTACATTGCACAAAATGTAAAGTGACGATCTAATTTTGTTACAGCGCAATACAACGAACCTGAAAAACACACAATATGTTTCCATTAACAACAGTAAAACTCATCTGAACTAGATTATACCTTTGGAAACCTGGGCTACTATGGAATTGTTTCCCATTATCTAAGGCTGTAAATGAAATTCATCTAAACAGCAGTGTAAATAGAAAAACATGCTTTTTTTTCACATTTACTGTATTCTTCTGTTCTCTTTGGTAGGTTGCTTTGCCCGTGCATCCTGAAGCCAAACAAGGGATCAACAGAACTGCAGAAGGTCCAAGATGTTAACAAAGCCTACCAGGTACAAGCAAATCTGATCTTTATGCTTTATACGCTTCATTTTCTGTTGCGTTTCCAAGACCAAAATGTACAGATTGAATTTACCAGTCGTCTAAATGTAGACTTACAACAGAGCAATGCATCAAATTTATCGAAATCGCCATTTGACTTGGTGTAATGATCAAATGTCCACTGCAAACATCTTATACAACTCAGGACTAAATGGGACGAAGTTCATGCTCCGGCCTTTTCTCAAATATCGACGCTCCTGGACGTGTTTGAGATCAGCCACTCAAACAAAACCCTACCGTTTCTACATAAATCGTACATAAATTGAATATTACCTGACAAAAACGCACAGTAAAACCTCTTTTGAGAAATGCAATCGTCTAATGTAAATATTGAACATGCTTGGCCCATGTTGCACAGTCCTGGGATATTTATTTTGCGATCGGTGAATGTTTAAGCGTTTCTCTTCTGCTCGTCCGCTCTGTTCACATCCTCTGTTCGGCCCGGCTCTGTGTGTCCTGCAGAGCGCCATGAGGGAGCTCGTCCACTCCGGCCGCTACGACACGCACCAGAACTTCACCGTCGTGCTGCAGCCGTTCCTCAGAGAAGTGTTCCTGCCCAAACTCCAGGTGCCGCCCAGAAGCATTCAGACTGTCCAGATAACAACTTACAACAGCAGACGCTTAAACAGACACCGACAATGAGCAATAAGTAACAGTGCAGATACAAGTGAAAGGATCAAAGAGATCTAGTGCCTGCTTTAAGTGTTTCACTGTGATTTGAAGAACTATTAGAGTCAAATATTGTGCAGATTTTAAAAGAAGAAGCTTTTTAACCTTTTTATCAAGTAGTTTTTAATTCATATTTTTGGGGGACTTGGACTCAAAACCTTTTTCGCAGAATGTCACCATAAACATAAACAGAAAAATGAAGCTCAAAACATATGTAAAGTACTTCTAAACGGTACTTTTTAGTCGTCGTCAAATACGTAATGGAGTAAAAAGTACAGCTCCTGCTCCAAGATGTAGTAGTAAGTAAGTAAAGTACAAAGTATCCGCTGTAAAATGAACTAAAGTAAAGTTATGGGTCGCTCACGTCGCGATTATAAAGATTCATATGGACCACAAAAGGAAGGAGAAACACAGAGAGTGAGTTAGCTGGAGTTTTTGGAGCGACTGAACCATTCATTCATCTTTTTTAAACTTTTAAATATGAAGTCTCTTGGTACTTTTCTGTACGCAAAGATGCTATAAAGTGAACTTATGCAATCTTGTGGTGTTTTGTGTGTACTTCAGTAGGGAAGGGCGATACATTGGTTCCAGTACTGGTAATATTGGTAAAGGCCGATATAAACCAGTTTCAGAGATATTGTTATCACCAATATATTAAAAAACAGCCAATATTTGACACTGATATTTTTAGCCTTTGCCCTCGTCAGTGTCCCACATTTGTCTTTAAAGTAAAAATGGAAATAGGCTAACAATCAGGCTAAAAATATACAATCATGCTACAAAATTAGTGTACAGAATATGTATTAAAATAAAGAAAGAAAGAAAATAAAGAATTAAAGACAATTTTAAGATTTAAACACATAAAACAAGGAAAACAACACAACGAGAAAGCAAACAAAATTCCAACACAGATCAGTGTATGAGTCCCATCGAGCCCAAATCAAAAGGTCCATTTCAAATCACATTTCTGGAATGTCTTTTATAATTTGGGTCCAGTCCTTGATTCGTCATCCAATTTACTAATAATGTCCGTCTTTTCTGCTGCCAGGAGCATGTTCCAAAGATATCCACTCATTGTGTCCATGGCAGGAGTTTTGAGGCCCAAATTCATATCAAGTGGGATCATGAAGTCACAGACGGTCTGCAGGGCTTTATTGACATACAGTCAGATCATGGACATATGGTTTTGAGAGCTCTTCTAGCCACTGCACCTCACGACCTTTCAGTTCATGAAGAAGCTCGTTGGTCGACTAAAGCCCTATTAACGATGCGACTGAGGGAGACATTTATGGATCTGTTTGGTGACATTGTTTTGAAGAAGGACTTGGTTCTGCTGTGGTGGGAATTGGGTGAAATAGGCTGGGAATGAAAAAGAAAGGGGGCGTGACAGTGCAATTATGTGAAGTACTGATTGGATCTGATCTACATTTGACAGGACGTGAGAGTGTCGTCCTCCTGGTTCATTCACCCTTACATTTTAAAACAAATATTAGATGATACGTTCAAATTTCTTACACATTGTCCTTTTCCCTCCAAGGATGGGCGCCCTGATCGCTCGTACTTCTCCCCTGACTGCTTCCACCTCAGTCAGAAAGCCCACACTTTGATGGCCCGCGCTCTCTGGAACAACATGGTAAAGTGCTTTTCCATTCGTTCAGGACCTTTGATGGGTAATAATAAGTTTAAACTGACACAACTGTGTATTTCTTTAGTTGGAACCTGTTGGTAACAAGACCTACACCCAGGACTTCACCGTAGGGATTGATCTTAAGTGTCCGTCTGAGGTAAATAACTCACTAACTCGTGCTGAGAAAAGAGAATCAAGTTTAAATTATTTATAACGTGTTTTTTTTTATCATGTGGGTTCAGAGCAGTCCATTTATAAGAACAGCTCTTAACAGCAACTACACATTTCCCGGCCCTCCACCCACTCCTCCTCCTATTACAGTAAGTTTACTTTTACAGTCTGATTAATTAGTCACATTTTCATTGTTTGTTTGTTTTTCAATACATCAAAATCATTCACTTTGATACACCCAATAGTTTAAAAATCACGTTTGTATTTGTATTTATTATCTACATATACCGTCAACTAATTATAATCACTTCTATAACCTCTAGAATTTTCCATCCAATAGTATAGACAAAAAAACAAAACACAAAACGTATTGTTCTGAAACTTCATTCTTCTTTTCAGAACTGGGGAAGTGATTTCTCCTGTGTGGATACTGCTCCATCACAAACTGTGCCCACCTCAGGTCATCTATCAAGACATTAAACCTAAAAATACACAATGGTTGTAACAATTTCACAAAGATTGTTTTTGCATCTTGTTGTTTCATAGCGCACAGGTTACGCCCGGCTGATGTCAAAGTGGTGGCTGCTTTAGGAGACTCGCTCACGGTCGGTTCACGTTCATTCGCTCTGTTCACTCTGTCTTCAACATTACAGCTCTTATTCTTTATATGTATTTACAGGCTGGTTTTGGGGCCAAAGCAACCAATCTTATCCTGCTGAGGACAGAATACAAAGGCGTGTCCTGGAGGTGAGGCGCTTGAAAATATACCACAGTGATGGCTCTCAAATGTACACACAGGGTCCCACTTAATTATTTTAATATTTATAATAAGTGCTCCTTTTGGCTTTTAGTTTAAGGAGAAGACGCGTGCATCTCATGAGCTCAACAGCGTGCAGGACTTAAAAAAGTGCACTACATTTAAGCAAAAACGGTTTGCACAGCTACAATTGCTCCCAAACTTTCTTTACGACCAAGAAAGTGACGTTTTGTGCCTGATGAGATAACGTTTTATGCCAGGTGACCTCATTGAAAGAATTCTGCTTAGTCTTGGTTTAATCCTCTTTTAAACCTTCTTCATAAATGGTCATGATCTGGTTTTGGATTGTATTTAGTCATTTTATAAACAAGAGTAAGAGTCACTTCAGTTTGTATCTGGATTCAGGCTGTGTTTACACTCATCCTGGTTTGATCCTGGTTTCAGCCTAGTTTAGTCGATGTAGACTTGGTATTGTCTTATTCTAGTCTATTTATTTGTCTGTTTGAGTCCAGGTTATGTCCTGATTTAGAGCTGGTGTTAATTCTTATCCGGCAGTACTATGAAAGCTAAACATTTTGTTGTTGCTGTTGTTTTTTTTGTGTCATTATTATTCATGTGACTTGCTGTACTACTTTAAAGACTGTGTGTGTAAAGTCATGTTGTTTCTCTCAAGCATTGGAGGAGATGCAACACTGGAGACGGTCACAACATTACCAAGTATGTCATTTATATATGTTAAAATTCAAAGAGGATCCACTAGATGACACTGTTGCTACACAGATCTGTCTCGTTGTTTCAGATATCCTAAGAAAGTTCAACCCTGACCTGAAAGGCATGTCAAAAGGTCAGGGAAACCTGCAGAGTAAATTCAACATGGCTGTGTCTGGAGCCAAAATAGCGTAAGCACGACACTTTGAGTTTATCTTTTATTTATTGACAATTTTCTTGTTTTGTGGTTGCTTTGTGTCGATAAATGTAATTAATCAACTGTTTTCCTGCAGAGCAATCCCAGATCAAGTCACACGCCTCATTGAAGCCATGAAAAGTGACTCTGTAGGTTTAAAACATGCACATATGTTTGAACACAATCACAATGGTATTAACGTGTATTTTTTCTTGTGTTCCCTTTAGTCTGTGGACTTTGAAAATGACTGGAAGCTGGTCACTTTGTTTATCGGAGGCAACGACCTGTGCTCCTACTGCCATGACCGAGTAAGTGTGAAGAACTCGCTAAATAACAAGACAAACTCCAATACTGCTCACACAAACAGTTGTTTGCAATCTGTTTGTGTGTGATCGAAGTCTTCTGTGTACAACCCTTTACACTGCACCTTGCCAATAGTTCTCGATCTCAAAGGTTTCCATGAGGTCACTACCCTCGAGTTTAATCTAACTAACATTTATGTCAGTGATGCCGTCTAATTAACTAAAAAGAAATACAAAACTTCAATCTACCCTCCTCAAAACAGTTCATTTACACACTATAATTAAGGAAAAATACATACAAAATTAATAAATTAAATGTTCTGTTTAGTTTAGTAATTAGTTTAGTAGTTTATTGTACTGTGTCACAGAGATCACTTCTAATAATGTGACCAAGATATTTGAACTTATCCACAACCAATATATCCCGTCCAGACAGGTCAAAAGCAGGAAACACAGTTTGAAGATTAGGGATGATATGATTAATTCATTAATTGTGACTACTCACTTGGACTGGACTGTACATCACATGCCAAGATACCTTCGCTTATTTAAATGTTGTCTTTGTTATTTCAAAAGTCTCGGTGTACAGTAGAAATTATGACTTAACTAGTCGATTAAGCAGGTAAAATAACGATCTGACTATTGAAATGATCGTTTGCTGCAGTCGTACTTAGGGATCATCTCAAAATGGGTTGAAGCTGAAAAGACTCTCTCTGGACCCCCTTTTTTTTATCATTTCAAAACAATTACTGCCACAACGATGTATTGAAGCTTCAAAGCAACAAAAACATGAAATGTAGGTTCAACCCCCCCTCCATCCAAGACGAAAAATATTAAGTCTTTTCAGCTTCAACCCATTTTGAGATGATCCCTTACCATCACCACACTCTTTTTAAAGTCTCTCCCAGCATGCATCCTGTCTTACATTCTTTTCGTCTTTCAGGTCGATTGTCCATAACCAAAGTGAAAAGCATAAGTGACAAAACACCACCTTGTGTCACCCCTTTTGAACTTTCCTTGTTTGTTGTGGATTAAATAAGGTGGAACTCGGCCTGTCACAGTCATCACTATAGCAACGTCATTACATAATTATGAATCATGAAACCAAACAAACAACTCACTTATTACATATAGACTAATTTAAAGCAATAATATTGTAATTTATTGAAAAGTTCTATTTAAATTATATATCCGAGGTGGCATAATTTTTAATTTTGATTTGTTGAGGTTTGGGTCGACCTTGTGGCAACCTGTAGTGAATATTATTATTATTATTTATTTTTTTTTACACCAAATTGTAACTATAAAGTCACTTTTAGATCGGACAATAGAAGATGTGTCTGTCCCACAAAAGAGAAATTGTCGTGTTGCAACAGAATGCACAAGAATAGCAGTAGCAGAATAAAAAAGCAAAACGTTTAAACGATTAAATACAGATTTCAATTAGGCCTAAAAATAAGAATAAACTGAATATCAATATATGCAAAATATATGAAAATAGGTTGTAATAATTGACTATAATAACATCTGTTTTTATTAGTGATGTCAATTGATTAAAACAATATGATTCATAACTTTTGAAATATGATTGATCATGGAACAACATAGAACAATATTTATGTAAAGGGTTAAATAAATTGTTAAAATCTTGCGTTTTACTTGTTGTTGTACCGGTATTTAGAAAAAGGTTTTCTTCTATTCCTCAGAAGTAATTCCAGTGACTTAAAGTTGTTTCAATATTATCGTTTACTGTCGTATACAACTATATGGCTCGTCAATTTTTTTTATAATATTTAATCTGTATTCATCTTCGTTCAAAAGAAAAAAGTGTAATATGCCATTTTAGTCTTGTCTCTTTAGCTTACAATAGTTGTGTGTTCTGCATAAATATAAAATAGAAATATGAGTTATGTAACAGCCCATAATGCTAAATGAGATAGTCATGATATCAGCGTCAGCTCTGTGGATAGTCGTCCTCTGTTTGTTTTATTGTTCAAATCCAATGTGAATGAATGAGCGCTTTCTGCCACTTCAAATCCCCACTTCCTCCACTACAGAGCCGACTTTGTGCTGCCGAGAGCATAATACAAGCTCTCATTCACAAGAAAATAACAACTATAATATAAGCAGGCCCATGGACACTTGAATTGTCGCGAGCGTAAATAGATTTTTCAGTGCAAACTATATTTCTGTTTTTGTTTGTCATGTGAAGCAGAATATCAGAACATTATAGGGCTTTTAGTAGTATTCTATTCAAACGGCTTTTCTATTGTACATAGAGACATTTTAAATACAAATACATAAACAGTTGAATTATGCTGACTGTAACATCAAGGTAGAGAATATTTATATTATTATATTTATTGATTAAATCTGAAATGGTTTATTTAAGATATTATGCTATTTATTTTTATTAACATAAAACAACAAAAACATACATAAAAACTGACCAATGCAAAGAAAAGAAAGAGAGAAAGAAGTAAAAAAATATAGATATTAAAAAACACCGCTCGGGTCCTCTACCAGAGGCCCCTGGGAGCTTGAGGGTTCTTCAGTATCTTTGCTGTTCCTGCACTGCACTTTTCTGGACCGAGATGTCTGATGTATTTCCAGGATCTGTTGTAGTCACTCCTCCAGTTTGGGGGTCACTGCCCCAAGTGCTCCGGTCACTACAGGCACCACTGATACCTTCAGGCTCCAGACCTTCTCCAGCTCCTCTCTGAGGCCTTGGTATTTCTCTAGTTTCTCATGTTCCTTTTTCCAGATGTTACCATCCCATAGTACTGCAATGTCCACCACCACAGCTTTCCTCTGACCCTTGTCCACTAACACTATGTCCGGTTGGTTCACCATTACCATTCTTTCTGTCTGTATCTGGAAGTCCCAGAAGACCTTGGCTCGGTCGTTCTCCACCACCTTTGGAGGTGTTTACTACTTTGTCCTTGGGGTCTCCAGCCCGTACTCTGCACAGATGTTTCTGTACACTATGCCAGCACCTGGTTATGGCGCTCCATGTATGCTGTCCCTGCCAGCATCTTACACCCTGCAGTTATGTGCGGGATTGTCTCAGGGGCCCCCTTTGCACAGCCTACACCTTGGGTCTTGTCTGGTGTGGTAGATCTGGGCCTCCATTGATCTGGTGTTCAGGGCCTGCTCCTGTGCTGCCATGATCAGGGCCTCTGTGCTTCAGACCGGCTCTTTCCAGCCATTGGTAGGATTTTGTGATATCAGCCACTTCAGTTATGTTCCGGTGGGACATCCCATGTAGGGGCGTGTCCTCCCATGATGGTCCCTCCAGCACCTCATCATCCTCTGTTCCTCATTGTCTGAGACATTCACTGAGCACGTCATCTGTAGGAGCCTTGTCCTTGATGTACTTATGGATCTTGGAACTTTCGTCCTGGATAGTGGCTCTCACGCTCACTAGTCCACAGCCTCCTATTTTACGGCTAGTGTACAGTCTCAGGGTGCTGGATCTTGGATGGAACCCTCCATGCATGGTCTGGAGCTTTCGTGTCTTAACATCTGTGGTCTGTATCTCCTCCTTTGGCCAACTGATATTATTCCTGCAGGGTCTGATCACTGGCTGTAGCTGTTTATTGCCCGGGACTTGTTCTTACCATTGAGCTGCTTCTGAGGACTTGCCTCACTCGTTGTAGGTATTTGGCCGTAGTCGCTTTCCTTGTTGCCATTTCCCTGTGGGATTCCCAGGTACTTGTAACTGTCCTCAATGTCTGCTATCGTTCCTTCTGGGAGTGAAACCCCCTCTGTTTGGACTATCTTCCTTCTCTTAGTCAAAATCCGACCACACTTCTCTAGTCCCAATGACACTCCGATATCTGAGCTGTAGATCATGGTGGTGTGGATCAGGGAGTCAATGTCCCGCTCGCTCTTACATACAGCTTGATGTCATCCATGTGACTGATGGAATCCCCGTTCCTGAGTCGGTATCCATTGCCAGTCTTGTTGATTATTTGGCTGAGGGGGTTCAGACCTCTGCAGAACAGCAGTGGGGACAGCGCATCACCTTGGTATATGCCACATTTGACGGACACGCAAGTGGCTTGCCATTGGCCTCAAGGGTGGTTTTCCACAACCTTATCGAGTTCCCTATGAAGGCTCTTAGAGCCCCATTGATGTTGTACAACTCCAAGCATTCAATGATACAAGTGTGTGGCATTGATTCATATGCTTTCTTGTAATCAATCCAGGCAGTGCTCAGGTTGGTGTGTCAGGTTCTACAGTCCCATGCGACTGTTCTGTCTCAGGAGCTGATGTTTCGCACCTCTGGTATTTTTGTCGATGCCTTTCTGAGCAGTGCTCATGTATTGATCCATGTGCCCACTTATCTTAGACATTATGCCCGACAGGAGCTTACACGTTGTGAAGAGAAAGTTTATTGGCCGATAGTTGGACGGGACTGTTCATTTTGAGGGATCCTTCTGGATCAGGATCGTACGCCCTTCGGTTAGCCATTCAGGGTGAGTTCCTTAGCAGGGTTTTATTTGGGCTGCTAGGCAGTGAGGTGAGTTTCTTAAGCCAGTATGCATGTATCATGTCAGGGCCCGGTGCTGTCCTGTTTTTCATGCCTGAGACTCTTTCCTGCATCCTGCCGCAGTGATGGTAGCTGGATTCTGCTCCGGGATATTGCTGTGGTCCTCTCTCAGAGCCATCAACCACTGTGCACCTCGGTTGTGGGATACTTCCCTCTCCCATATGCCTTTCCAGTACTGTTAAGTTTCCAGCCTTGGTGGGTCTGCTCTGCTCTTACCCTGCCATTGAGCGTACACTTTCGCCGGTTGCGACGAGAACAACCTGTTTATTCTCCTGGCTTCATTCTCTCTCGCGTATCTCTTTAGGCGGCTGGCCAAGGCTTGGAGCCTTTGTTTGGCAGTTTCGAGTGCTTCAGGTTCGGGCATCTGGTTGTGCTCTTGGGTACTTGCTTTCGCATTGCACCTTTCTAGGCCTCAGACAGTTGGCTCACCTCTCTCCGAGCTGTCTTGATCTTAGCCTCCAACCGCCTTTTCCATGGTGGGTATTTCATCTCATGGTTGCCCTTAATATAGCCAAGTGTCTCAAGGATCACTGCTGCAGAGTTGTATACCAGCTCATTGGTTTCAGTGATGGTTGCCGTAGGGATAGCTGTCAATGCTGCATTCACATCCTCTAGAAGACTTTCTGAGAATACTTCCCTGAGCCGCTGTAATGGGCTTCGGGGTTGCCTGTTGTTCATTCTCGCCATGATCAAGTATATAATAAGTAAAGAATGAAATTAAAAAGTCCAAAAAGGTGGTATCCAAAGGAAATAGTGGCAAATGCATTTGAGGACATTTCTAAGTTTTTAACTTCCTGAGAATATATTTTATTAAACTTTGGTCCATTCCCCAAACTAGGTCATGCTGAGGCCAAACATTTAGTAGGATTTCAATTTTGGTTTTAATGACAGTTTTAATCATTTTTTTTTTTTTTTTTCGCTCCTCCACAACGCAATGGACTCCATATTTTATTATTATTTTCAACAACTAACCATAATTATCTTTTTTATGTAAAGGAAACCTCTATCTCCCCATGTTGAACGTGAAGCAGAATATGAAACCATTTTTATAATCTTATTCCAGTACGCTGGCCTCTGAGCGCTCCTGGTTGGAGTGTGTATGTGCTTTTTGGACTGGGTGCTCTCCAAAAATAAGATATTCCTTTATTGTCCCACATGGGGAAATTTCATTGGTGCAACGCAGGTAGATACAGAGGTAGATACAGAAGAACAGATCACTTATAGGAAGTCTGAAAAACACTTTCAGTAGAAGATCTCCTATAAACAAAAACTCCCATAGACAAAACCCAACAAGGGATGGAGGGGAAAAAATAATAACGATAAAAATAAATAAATACATGAATACCATTGCATGTGATCACGACATTGCACATGAATATGTGTCACGACGGCACATGGATTGCACATGATATAAATATAAATCTTACAAAAGTTTTTGATCCAACAGGCAACATTATCACCTCAGAAGTACAGTCAACACATGATGGAGACCCTGGATATTCTGTACAACGAGGTAAATCCAATCACATGGAAGCAGTTGTGGAAAGCAAAAGTTTTTACAGTTTTTAATACATTTTACTTTTACTTTACTAAATTTGAGAGCAGATATCTGTACATTCTCCTTCACTACATTTTAACTGGAAAGTATAAAGTACTTATGGTTTCAAAGGTTATTTATTTTTTGGGTTAACCCTAACCTCAACCTTAACCCTAACCCTAACCTTAACCGTAACCCTAACCTTAACCCTAACCCTAACCTTAACCCTAACCCTAACCCTAACCCTAACCTTAACCCTAACC
Source organism: Eucyclogobius newberryi (assembly GCF_026437365.1). Classification (NCBI taxonomy): domain Eukaryota; kingdom Metazoa; phylum Chordata; class Actinopteri; order Gobiiformes; family Gobiidae; genus Eucyclogobius; species Eucyclogobius newberryi. The sequence continues at coordinate 24,679,201 of NW_027315846.1, read as the reverse complement.
TTAACCCTAACCCTAACCTTAACCCTAACCTTAACCCTAACCCTAACCTTAACCCTAACCTTAACCCTAACCTTAACCTTAACCCTAACCCTAACCTTAACCCTAACCTTAACCCTAACCCTAACCTCAACCTTAACCCTAACCCTAACCTTAACCCTAACCCTAACCTTAACCCTAACCTTAACCCTAACCTTAACCCTAACCGTAACCCTAACCCTAACCCTAACCTTAACCCTAACCTTAACCTTAACCCTAACCCTAACCCTAACCCTAACCTTAACCCTAACCTTAACCCTAACCCTAACCCTAACCCTAACCCTAACCTTAACCCGGCGCGGTCTAAAATGGCGATAAAACGCGGTCAAATAGCGGCGCAGTTTCAGGAGCCGCGGCGCGCGGCCGGCACAAAAATAACATGGCAGTTTTGGCCTCGCGCCGCGGCTCTGCAGACACTCCCTTTATTTTTAGCACATTTATCGGAACATCTTGCCTAAAGGTTTTGAGTTCAAGACCCAGCTTTGGTCAAACTAAAATATGTTTAAAATTGACATTGGCTGTAATAGTTCTTAAGATAAGTATAGTATTTTTAAATTGAGCCCTTAAGTACTCCAGTAGAAACTTGCATGTGACACTTTTACTTGAGTCATTTCTTTGCTTCCGCACATGTACTTTTACTTATCACAATGGAGCCCTTCTTCCACCACTGTACAGACGTGTAGTTGCAGTGCTGTTATCTTTGCAGGTGCCCAGAGTTCTGGTGAATGTATTGGAGATCCTTCAAATTGAGGGCCTCCGCCGGGTCAAGAGAGACAGTCTTGGGTGCAGCGTGTTGCAAGAGTAAGAGTCCGATGAATAAAGTAGAACACATGCGGAAGTGTTACAGCATATACTGTTATTTGCAGCTAAATAACTAACACGATGATATTCACACTTGATTTCGATACTGGAGAAAAGGCTTGGCACTCGCTAAGTACTACAGTTTTGTGTCCAACTAATCACACTAATCACACACTCACACAATTCATTCTAACCATGTGTTTGTGCTCTTCAGGCTGGTCTGCACATGCTTCCTGACTCCAAGTGACGACTCCCCAGAACTGTCTGAAATCAAACGGATAAACCAAGAGCTCCAGGTGCATGACACACATTTACCACATTCAAGTTTTAAAATCACAATAAAAAGATAAAAAACTAAATAATCATTATACATGTCACTTTAAAGAGTGCAGATTACAAGTAGTGCTACAGGGGAAAACCTCACCTTTCACCTGGAAACACCCACTTTGTCCAATCTGCTGCTTAAGATGTTTTAGTGATTGTTGAATACACCAGAGATTTATATGGGACATTTTCTCCAAATGCATTTTTCAGACATAAAAGTAGCACCTAAACACACCAAACTTTACAATCTAGTACCTAAGATTCTGTCAGCTCGTGCTGAAGGATTTGTTGATCCAAGCCTGATTTAGTCTTGCCTTGAGTAAAAGTTTAAAATACGCCTGAAAAATACTACTCAAAGTACTAGTTACTTTTAATGCAATTTTAGAAGTGAATTAGATCAGTCTAATAGGCAAAATGTGCTTAAAACAAACAAGTCTCTAAGCTCTGGCCAATCGGAGCAGGCGATGCAGTAGAGGTGAGACTGTAAACATATATACATAACTCATACCATTTTAAATATAATATAATTACAGTTACATGGCTAGAATTATACTTGATCGAGTGCTGCCCGGTGGTGGAGTAGTTAAGGTGGCAGCACACATGCCAGGCTCCACGAAGTGTTTGTATCTTGGCTCCGACAATTTACTGTATGTCCTCACTTCTCTCATCCCCATTTCACGCTGAGATAATGATACTTGATCTAACCCTAAGTACAGGTTTAAAAATGAGCTAAAATCCTTGTTAAAATCCTGTGTTGCGTCCTCAGGTGGAGACAGAGAAACTGGTGTTTGGCAGTCGCTATGACGGCAGGGAGGATTTTGCAGTGGTCGCTCAGCCTTTCTTCAAAAACTCCATTGTGCCTCTGAACGCTGTAAGCTCTCCGCTCTCTTTCAAACACTCTCTCTGGAGCATGTCTGACGACGCCGTCCCTCTCACGCTCCGGACTCTCTTTCAGGACGGCCGGCCCGATGACACGTACTTTTCGGCCGACTGCTTCCACTTTAGCGAGCGCGGGCATTCCAGCATGGCCGCCGCTCTCTGGAACAACATGGTAAGGACAAAGGTGAAGGGTCATTCAGCCTGTTCCGGCAAAACTATACATGCGTTCGCGGTGACGTCATACAGCCGGGACTTCCCCATAGCGGCCATTTTAAAAGGAGGCATGCGATATATAAAAACCAACACGGCTGCATCCTTTTCTACGGCATAATGAGCTACAAATACTGTGATTCTTTAGACGATAACGGCAAACAAAGGTACACGACAAAGCTATCATTTCTTGGTCAGTCAACAGAACAATGTCCTAACAGAACAATGACCTTACAGAGCAATGTCCTAACAGAACAATGACCTTACAGAGCAATGTCCTAACAGAACAATGTCCTTACAGAACGCAGGTTTATGGTTTGGCCTCATATTTCCTGGATGTAGTACGTGCCCCTTTCAAAATGGCGGACTCGGTTGCCACTGCACAAGTTTCCGGATGTGCGAACGCATGTATAGACTGTTGCTTGTCTGTTTTATATGTTCTTTTTAAAAATGTCGTCTAGCCCATTCTTGTATTGCCTATAATTATCAACATTCTTTAAGGGTGACTGACGCTAAGTGGTGGCACTCTTAGCTTTAGCTTTAGCAAGTTAGCTTTGTTTTGACACAATCTGACCATAAAGAATTGATTTAGCTGGAACTAAGCAAGCAATAAGGTTAGTGCAGCATGAGAGACAACAGTTCTGTTTATTCGGGTAAAAAAAGTCTAGCAAGAATATCATATAATTACATATTCCCACAGTTTGATAGATAGTTGTGTTCGGAGGGTTATTTGAATAGATCCAAAGCGGTAGAACTACACCTGTATTTCTCACCTCCAAACCAGAAGTAGGTTTTTAAATCTGTGTAACTCGTCCAAAGCTCTCACAAACCCTTCAGCACGCTTTTATTATTCACGTGCATTCATTTTCGGGCTCGTGCACAGCTAGCCAATCAGAGCACTGGTTTCAGTGTTGACGAGACATGAAAAACGTTGGTATTGGATGCAGACAGCGCTTAGTGGTCTCAATTTTGTCTCAGATTGGTAGCTGTTCTTTGAGGAAACGGTGCTCTGTCCGCTGTTCTAAAGTTACTGCTAGCATTTTAATGAACCTTAGACCTTTTTTCTAACTATAGCTCATTTCCTAACATTAAATAAAGCTCTTCTAAATTGAATATATGAACGATTATATTAATCACAGACTCCTGAAAATGTTTTGTTTATGTATTTATATCCAGTTTGTATTTTTCCTTGTTTCTGACCATCTATAATATAAACTCAGAACATTTGTTCGGGGTCAGGCCAAACAATGAATCTAGCATATAAAAGATGAATTACTGTGTGTTATGGTGGGGTTTGTATAAAACTTTGATGGATAAAAGTTGGATGACATGTTGTTTTAAAGAAAGACGCCACCACAAAAAAAAAGAATGAAAAGAATGCCATAACCACTAGAGATAATTAGAGATAATCACACGCATATCATTTTTATAGCAGTTATTATAATTGTCAATGATTTGGATTCACTGTCTTCCTATAGCTGGGATTCTAAAGTATTACACCTATTGGGTCTTATTTGGAATTTCAAGAACCACAAGGTGTTAAAAAAGTAAAGCCAAAAGTAATCCTAGACTACAGCGTGAAATAGACCAATATAAGCCTAATCTCATAATGACTAAAACAAGTAAAAAGCAAGACTTCAGCCTCACACCACAAGAGCATTATGTGACTAAACACATTCTTTATGTTGTACGTGTTTGTTCCTTTTCATTCCGCTGCTGTTCCCTGGAAAATAATACCCTCAGCACATCTCTTAAATGTTTAACTAGCATGTTTCTATATTTACATTTTAGCTGGAGCCTGTGGGGAAGAAGCAGACATTCAACAATTTCACAAATGCCAGAAATGACCTAAAGTGCCCCACTAAGGTAAGGCAGCTGATGTGTGGCTCTGTTTTGTGTGTTCAGATTTAAGAATGGGATGATGTGAAAGAAGCTTGTGCATGTGTTCATATATCCAGCTGTACAGTATATGTCATTTCCATGTTATCAATCATCTTTTTGCCTGTTATAAAGTACAGATGTATTACTGTTTGTGGATATGTCATGCTTAAATGTATATGAATATGTTCCAGGACCATCCGTACATCTTCACCAAAGTGAACAGCCAGCCCTCTGAGAGCACCACCACAGCCTCTCCCCCTGTCCACTCCACACCCACACCCTCAGCATCAGCCTCACCTGTCCTGCCCGAGTGTGGGGACAGTGTGCCAGTGTGGCTGTCCCCTGTGCTGGGCGTTGTGGGCCTGCTGATTGGCTGTGCTGTCACATGGCTCCTCCTCTCCTGCAGAGCCAAAAGGGCCAAAAAGATGACAACCAAAGTGGAAATGAATGGCACTATGTTTTAAAGGGGACATTATTATTATATTATTATGCAAAATCAACTTTAATGAGCATAAAAAACGACAAAAAACGATTATGTCTGATACATGTAGGGTTCAAAAATAAAAACATGTATATGACTGCTTGTTACGGTGAAATGCCACTATGAAGAGATGTTTCATTTCAGAGTCATTTCAGAGCCTTATCGGTTCTGCTGTTTTGATCAGGAAGTCAATGGACCTCTTCTGGACCTCTTCTGGACCTCTTCTGGACCTCTTCTGGACCTCTTCTGGACCTCTTCTATTACTAAGCCATTTTTTATCCAAATTGTAGTTTGCAAAGAACAAAATGTAAAATGATGAATCTCTTTATATTATTTAATACTAAGAACCTGAAAAAAAATGTCCCTCATAAAGACAGTTGTAATAGATTACTATTACTATTACTAATACTAATTGTATTACAAAGTAATATGTACGCTTATATAGTTAAAGCTGGTTTAACAGCTTTGTATTGGTGTGATAATGATGACTTCTTCAATACTGTAAGTTATTTGTTTGTGTGTCATCAATATATATTGAAGACAATATATATATATATATATATATATATATATATATTATCATATTTTAAATTGTGTTTTAGATGATGTTGTTCTACTGATAAATCATGCAGTAAAGTGTGGAATTGTCTGAATATGCTACAAAACAGATGTGATTTCATTGTTTCATTCCAAGTTCACTATATTATGAGACAATAACATTATGTGATAACTATTATAGAGTAGTGAACAATTACAAATGTATGTTGAGAAAAAAATACAACTATTAACGACTTTACAAATTAAAATGGATGGTTTTGTGTCAAATTAGTTTATTTTGTGTTATTAATGCATTCACATTATTTTTTCACTGAAGATATTACCAGCGTTATTCATACACACAAAAAGTAGCTTTTTCTTATTCTTTGGTGTTTTATGTTGTTGTTGTTGTTGGTGTTTTATGTTGTTGTTGTTGTTGTTTTATGGCGGTTGGCATCCAATTGTTGCATTACCGCCAGACTTTATTCCTCAGACTTTGTCGTAGTCCTCAGACTCTGTCGTAGTCCGTAAAAGAACTCCTTCCATTGCTTTGGTGTTACAAAGCCCATGAGGTCATGATGTGTTTTTGTGACTAGAATAGTTGTTGTTGTTTCAGAGACCGACCGGCTTTATTCCAGGGAGACTCTTCTTCATCAAGGTCTCTCAGGGTATATCCTATGCAGATGCAGTCAAGAAAGTTTCAAGTAACGAGTTTAGAGTAAATACAGAGAGAGGAGCCAGCGCTGCTCCCAGCCAGGGCGAAATGAGAGAGGCCAGCGTGGCTCCCAAGAAGTGTGAAGGTTTCAAGAGTGGAGGTCCCAAGTGTGCAGGTTCCAGAATGAATGAGAATACCCTGGTTGTGGATAGAGAGGATTTTGTACTCTTTATGGTGGATGTTGTAAACTGTGCTGCTCAGACTCAAAGCAGAACTGAAAGGATCAGGATTATTGCTAAAGCTGCAGGGAGATTCCTTGGAACAAAGGAGCTTGATTGGGCAGATATAGAAAACAGGCTAAAGGCGCTAAATGGGAGTCGGAGTGATGGGGGTCTGCTTTTGGGGAGTCAGAGTGATCAGAGTGACGAGATGGGGGTGGGGGTGGTCTCCTGTCCTCGCCCAGTCTCGTAGACGCACGGCTACCAAGCAGCGACATCAGTGGACATATTAAAGCCTATAGAATGAAGCCTAAAGAATAAAGCTGTACGGTGGAAGCACCGAACGTCAAAGAAGGAGAGGAAGATGAAGAAGAGTCTCCCTGGAATAAAGCCGGTCACAAAGACATATCATGACCTCATGGGCTTTGTAACACCAAAGCAATGGAAGGAGTTCTTTTACGGACTACGACAGAGTCTGAGGACTACGACAAAGTCTGAGGAATAAAGTCTGGCGGTAATGCAACACTTGGATGCCAACCGCCATAAAACAACAACAACAACAACAACATTTATTCCAGGGAGACTCTTCTTCATCTTCCTCTCCTTCTTTGACGTTCGGTGCTTCCACCGTACAGCTTTATTCTTTAGGCTTCATTCTATAGGCTTTAATATTTCCACTGATGTCGCTGCTTGGAAGCCGTGCGTCTACGAGACTGGGCGAGGACAGGAGACCACCCCCACCCCCATCTCGTCACTCTGATCACTCTGACTCCCCACAAGCAGACCCCCATCACTCCGACTCCCATTTAGCGCCTTTAGCTATGTTATCCAAGTGTTACATTACCACCACAGGCCAGCTGGAATAAAGTCTAAGGAATACCAACTTCTTTAGACTTTATTCTTTAAGTTTATACTTTATTCTTTAGAATTGATTCGTTAGACTTCACTCTTTAGACTTCTTCAGCTCCTCTAGACGTTGGACGTTAGACATTGAACTTTGTTCTTTAGATTCGTGGGCTTGGAACTCCTGTGCTTTGAACTTGTGAGCTTTGAAACACCAAAGTAGTAGAAGAAGAACTGAAGAATGGAGTCTATAGGGTAAAGTCTGAAGAATACAGTCTGGCGTGGGAGAAGGCCAGCTGGAATAAAGTCTAAGGAATAAAGTCTGGCGGTAATGTAACACTTGGATACCAACCGCTATAAAACAACAACAACAACAACAACAACAACAACAACATCTTTAGAATTTATTTTTGAGACTTTAGACTTCTACTTATTCTAAAAAAAGAAGCTACATCCTCTCATCACATAAAGGTTGTGACGTTGCCACTGTTTGGGACGCTGCTCTGCTCTGTGAACAACAGCGCCCTCTGCTGCCTCACAGTGGAACAGTCCCACTCTGCTCGGTGCTACAGCAGTGTGAAGATGGCGGAGGGTGAACTGAACGTGGACAGCCTCATCTCTCGGCTCTTGGAAGGTGAATGCGTTACTTTTGTCTTCTCACGCACAGACACACTTGTGACTGTGCTCTGGAGCGGTTTGGTGCACGCAGGGATGCGCTGGCGTCAACCGTGCACTTGCTGAAAGAAGCCGTAGTATGCTAGCGTTAGCCCGCGGTGTGGCTAACTGAGGCTAACTGTGGCTAACTGTGGCTAACTGTGGCTAACTGAGGCTAACTGTGGCTAACGGGACCGCTGGCTCTGGCCGTGTTTATAAACACTGACAGCGGTCAACGCCCACAGCTTTCGCGCACAAATGCGACATTGCTCCGGGGAAATGTGTCACTGCGGTGTCGGTAACACTTGTGCCGTGCAGTCTGCTCTGCTCTGCTCTGGGGGATTGGCTCTACTACGTATGAGGGATCCCCATTTCTTTTATTATTTGGAAGTCTGGATGTGAGTGAGGGGCGGGGACGTGAGGCTTTAGCGCTAAAGCATCATACAGCTGGAGCACACGCGCTCACTCTCTGACCGGGTTATTCATGCTCATCTGAATGTTTCACGTGAACTGTTGCTTAACTTAAAGGTGCACTATAAGGTTTTTTGCTGCGGTCCGTCACCTGCTCGGTCTCCATGGAGATGTCATTGCGTTGCCTAAAATATCTTAAGGCTCTTTAGCCACAAAAGTATGACTAAATATCCGTGTGTATCCCACAGCCCTTCACCGCTGACCTGAAATGCTCTAGTTAAATCCTATGCATCCTTGCAGTTTGGATTAACTGCACTTTTACACTAAATAAACTTTGCCAAATTAGCTACAATCAACAACCTGAATCCTCCCGATGGTTTCTGTGGACGGACTTCACACATGTGTGAGAGAAACATAAGTAACACAACCAAAAGACTAAAGGAGAGTGGAATATGGAGCTGTGTGAAGGTGAGGCGGCTTTAGCCTCGGAGTGATTCCAGGTTGTTGTGTCGTTTGTGTCATGTGAAAGTATTTATGGAGAATTCGATGAGTGGAGTGAAGTTGCCCAGTACTTTCCAGTGTACTTTGGCCCTTCATAAAAAATGGCTTCTTTATACCAGATCCTACTCCAGAAAAGTCACAGCTTTTAACATACATTTATTTCAGTTGGCATCAAGATATTCCATGATTTCTTGTTTATTCTTTCTTGCTGTTTTTGTAATGTGTCAATAATGTGGGATGATTGATTTGGCAGAGATTGGTGTCTTCTTTTGGAGCAGGAGCTCCCTTCAGAGATGTGTCCTTTTGAGTCACACCACAAAGACTTTGTCCTTGGCAGAGATCCCATCGGTTTTGTGTGACTCAGATGGACAAACTGTTGGGTTTAATACAATATGATAAAATAGAGTTGCTGTTAATCAGGATATTTGAGGCCGATCACTTATACCAAAATCTGACCGATCATATTGACTTTGTGTCAAATTGTAATAAATCAATTTTTTATATTCATAATTTATTAGAACGAAGGCTTTTTGATCATATGAAGTTTGACCAAATATCTCTAATTTATCGGAGCAAGAGTTTCCATGGTAATTGTAGGCACTAATGTGCTTGTGCTCATCAATGAACGGCGTGGGTTGAATAAATACTTGTGGCGTTCACGTCCGTGTCGTGCAGCCGTGCGTCTGGAGCAAACATGGTGGAGACAGGAGCTTTCATCCTCTGAGCAGTTTGGACAGTTTGAGGAAGGAACATGTGCAGAACACCACTTATGTGTTGTGCCACTTACAAACAAAACCATGATGAGCTTTGCACTTTCACTTTCCATACGCAGCTTTTTAGTAACTGCAGTTTCAAAAATCCTTCTCGGCAAAATAAGACGGGAAAGTTTTCACAGGCTCATGGCTCTTTTTACATTAAAAAAACTGATTTCTTCTTTCCCTTTAGGCTACATCACTGTAAACTTCATCATCAAAGTGCTCTGCTGGACCATGTTGGGACCATGGACAATATCACTAGAGCAAAGATCACTAGAGAGCAGATAATTGTTAATCTTTTCCCCATTTGTACTAAAACAGCTTTAAAATGCTGAATGCTGCTGAATCCTACGTGAAGAAACATTTCATAACAGAGCTCAAGATGGTGAACACGTGTTTGGCTTGAACAACCCTCTTTGAGAAGCTGTGGTTCATAGACAGCAAAATCATCTTTCATGATGGAAGGCCTTTTTTATAACAAAATGAAAATGTCCCAAAAATTAGGTACAATTTCAGATTGTCATCAATAGTACACTGTATTCTTAAAGGTTGAATGGACGATTTTTTTGACCCAAATCTGAGTCTTATTTCCTCGTGGCGTGGACTGCCGATTAGTCCTGCCACGTATCAATCATAAAACGCACCTACTGCTCACCTGCAGCCGCGAGCGGGCTCGTCCCCCCAACCAGCACGTTTCCGCGTGTCTAAGCGCATTGATCTATCATAATATAGTTCCCTCAGTGTACGGGACAAAATGAAGACGGAGATCAAATCAAATCAATTTATTTTTGTAAGGCCCAAAATCACAACAACAGTTGCCTCTGAGGGCCACAGGGAGAAATGAATCAACAATGTCTGTGGTGGCGATGAAGTCAGACAATGTCTGTGGTGGCGAGGGACGATGTCCCAGGGTCCTCTGTCCTTAGACTCTCCTTCTCGGCCAGGAAAAACTACAAAAAAAACCTCTTTGGGAAAAAAGCGTAGAAACCTGGAGGAGTTCCAGTGAAGGAGAGATCCGACTCTCACAGACGGACAGACGGACACAAGGAGACTGGAGCTGGACCCACTCTTCAGGCAGATGAGGGACCGTCTGAGTCGAACTGGACCCACTCTTCAAGCAGATGAGGGACCGACTGAGGCGAACTGGACCCACTCTTCAGGCAGATGAGGGACCGACTGAGGCGAGCTGGACCCACTCTTCAGGCAGATGAGGGACCGACTGAGGCGAGCTGGACCCACTCTTCAGGCAGATGAAGGACCGACTGAGGCGAGCTGGACCCACTCTTCAGGCAAATGAGGGACCGACTGAGGCGAACTGGACCCACTCTTCAGGCAGAAGAGGGACCGACTGAGGCGAACTGGACCCACTCTTCAGGCAGATGAGGGACCGTCGGAGTCGAGCTGGACCCACTCTTCAGGCAGATGAGGGACCGTCCACACAGGGCAGGGACCACTTCACCAGGGGAGGGGCATCTGGGTCCACAGGTCCTCAGGAGTGAGAGAAAGAAAAGAAGGCGGTGAACAGTTTGCAAGTGGAATCAAAAAATAAATATTGTTTGATAGCATAAGTAGTCAGAAGAAGAAGAGGATAGTGCTCAAGTCATACTTCCCCCAGCACAGTTACTCCTAGGGCAGCGTAGCTGAAGCTGTGGGTTTATCTTTCTGTTCCTAACTAGTCTGACCATAAGCGATTTCAAAGAGGAACCTTTTAAGCCTGGGCCGATAGACTGTTCGAGCTGACTTAGAAGAAGACTGAAATCTACGAGACGAGAGATGCGATGCAATCCGTCGCGCTAATAAACAAACGCACGTGTGTGTTGTATCACCCGTGCGGATTGAGTTCTCAAATCGCCGAAAAATCGTCCATTGCGCCTTTAAATATTCTTTATTGAGAAACCTTCGGTCAACATATTTAAACCTTTTTTGGTTGATTTATTTTAAGTGGGGATTTACAGTACAATATTCATTGCGATATTGTGGAGAGGCAAACAGAATTTTAGAAATGTTACTTTGTCCTTTTTAAAAATGTATTGCAAAGTATCAAGGTCTTTGTAGTCCCTAATGTTACTTTAGCTGCTGCTACAACACACCAATGAATGTAGCCCACGGTGGCGTTGAGTCTTTTGATGAGACGGTATTTTGGTTATTGTTACATCCCTAATTTAAAACAAATTCAACCTACAAGTTAGTCTTGTCGACTAATCTAAAAATGCTAAAATCTACTAAAATACATAAGAGAATGATGTGAGTGTACAGAGCAGTGGGCGTGTCTGGGGGGGTCGGGGAAACCTTGATTGCAGGAGTAAAAGGATTACTCAAACATGCTCTTAATGTTAGGTTTTATTTCTTCTCATTTAAGTTGCAACATGGCTAAAGCCCAAAAAAAATAATTGTGTGTTTCTGGTAACTCGACCAACCTGAATTTCAAAATAAAAAAACAGACCTTTAACATCTTATCGCATATTTACCGGCCGTACGTTTCGAGAATGTCAAATTCTGAGAGAGAATCCAAAAGCTGCGGGAAATAAATCATCTGTGGTGATCGTAAGATATGAAAATCGCTGCTCTTTTGATAGGTTTTGTTTTACCTACGGCCGTATCCATGTTTGTGCGGAAAAACCTGCGCAGATGCTCATATTCGGTCAGCGTGCAGGCCGGCTGTCATGGCCGTGGCGACAGGCAGCGGTGAAGATATTTTGCGTGACGGTCAAAAAGTGCTCACATCTTGTAGTGACAATCAGAAAAATGGCGCGGGACCGCAACAGAGCGGTAATTACTAAACTTTTTTTTAAAAAGTTGTTTGCTAATGGCTCTTTTCCTGTGGTTGGACTAGTATAGATGTAGAGAACTATTTTATTCAATATCTGCAAACCAATAAGGCCACTTCAATGCGAAGCGCTCACTTCTGAGAAAAGCAATCTGTGCAAAACCTGTGCCAGGATTTTAAAATACATATTAAAAAAAAAAATCCAACCTAGCTACCTTTTTTTTCCAATGTTACCGGAAATGCACTATTTATTTTATTTGCCCTAACAACTATTAAAGTTGATGATGTCTTAGTTGAAATAGTTCAAAACGGCTCGATAATCCCTCCAGTAGAACGAGACACAAATAAACGATTTCCCTGCTCCACTTGTGTCTAACGTTGCCTTTTTTGGGGGTGACTCGGCTCCGCTCTGGCCCCCCATGACCGTCCTCTTGACTGTTTTCTAGGTGAAGGGCAGAGTAAACATCAGGATAACGTCGTTGAACTTTTCTGGAGGATTATTAATGGCGATGATTAGATATACAAAGACGCTGCAACTGCGTGTGGGCGGTGTTGGCCGTTCAGAAATGTGCTAAAATATGACTGTAGATGTCCCGGTTTAGGTTCAAGTATGTGCAGTCGATCAAGTTTGAGATTGAGGCTCGGTTAGTCTGGTCAGCTTTGGTCTTTTTAATCGATATGTCAGTAAAACGTTTGGTTTGGAGCAGAGTTCAGACCTCGAAGAAAGATGGTCAACTGTTTTATTGTTTGATTGGCTATTATTAAAAGTCTGTATTAGGAGTGAGTAATGATCATTAAAAGTTCCCCAATCAAATCTTGACGGCGCCCGAGTTTGCCCCTGAGCATTAAACCTGAGTGACACTGCCGTATTTATGAACTAATGATACTCATAAGGTTTACTTTCAGCTAAGTGAAGAATAAACAGTGCGTTGGAACAGCGTGTTGTGCTCGTTCCACTGCTGTGTTTACTTCAGCTGTGTATTCTTGTGGACCACTTTTAGTTAGCCCTTTCTTTTGATCTATTATAAGTTATTTTAATAATATTTGCTCTTATTTACTGAACTAACTTGACCTGTAAACCTCTGTTTAAAGACATTTGATTTGTGTGCACTGTTTTTATGTGTCAGTGACACATAAAAAGACAGTGTAACGGCAGGTGCAGCAGCAGGTGTAGCAGCAGGTGAAACAGCAGGTGCAGCAGCAGGTGTAGCAGCAGGTGTAGCAGCAGGTGTAGCAGCAGGTGAAACAGCAGGTGCAGCAGCAGGTGCAGCAGCAGGTGCAGCAGCAGGTGTAACAGCAGGTGCAGCAGCAGGTGCAGCAGCAGGTGCAGCAGCAGGTGTAGCAGCAGGTGCAGCAGCAGGTGTAGCAGCAGGTGCAGCAGCAGGTGTAGCAGCAGCAGCAGCAGGTTAGCATCGCTTCATCCTCTTAGCTCCAGGACAATAAGCCCACACTTCTCTGTCCTCTGAGTGGACACAGAGTTAGTTTAGGAGACTTTTAGAGCCTTTCACATGAGTCACATGAAAAAGAACTTGAGAAAGTCACTTTCCTTTGACTCACGCCAACAGCAAACAGTTTTGTGAAGAATAAAACCGTGTTTACTGTTTATATTACGCTCTGGCACTACCTGTCTCCTCCTTTCTCTTTCTCTCCTCCTTTGAGTTTGTGTTTTCCGTGGCTCCACCTTCGGCTCGTGCTGAGTTGCTGCTTTACGCTCCAGCGCGGCCCCCCGCCCCGCCCTGCCCCTCGCTCGGCCCTTCGCCCTGCCCCTCGCTCGGAGGACAGGACAGGACAGGACAGGACAGGACAGGACAGGACAGGACATATTCTGGTCATATCTATAACTGCACTACAGCCCATATTGTTCTGTTTTTAATGTATTTTGTTGACACATTATAACCATGTGCTTGCATTCTCATGATGACCTCAGTCTGGACTCTGCACAGATGGTGCCCGTGCTGTAGCTCATGCTTTTATTCTATACACAGAACCAGTCTGCTGTGAAGTGACTAATCTTTCCTTTGGCCTTGTGCGCAAGTAACTACCTATACAGAGAATGAAACATAGTATTGAAGATTGATATAAGATATAACCATAGGCTAGGACGGTAATAACATTTGATTTTAATTAATCAATTTATCGAGATTCAGTCATTTCTAATCATCAGTGATCAGAGTTTAGGCCTTAGAGGAAGAAATATGATTTTTTTTCTGTGTTAATGGCAGTTATTAAGTCTGTATTGTGTAGGTTGAGGAACTGAATAGTGAAAGCCTTTATTTGTTTTTAATAAGACAAATCATTAATTTGAGTAAAATTAAGTCTGTACATTTGATCATCACCACTTAAATGATTCAGATCATCTGCCAAGTTTAGAAAGAAGTGATGGTATCTTCAGCTCTTGACGGAAGAACCCAGCGGGTTAGGGTTAACCCACATGTTCACTGAAGGATAAAACCACAGTCCAGGGACCCTCCTGCTGTGAGTGTAAGTGTGCTGACCGCCCTGCCAGCATGTAGTATGTAACCACGACATACACCCTGCTCTAAAGGCTTATTGTAGTGATGAGAATTAGACATAGAGTGCATTTTGTCCACGCTGCAGCTTCTGCTTCAGAGAGCGCTTTGTGGGCGTCTAGCTTTAAGGCACTAAAATAGTTGGTTATTACATAATACCATAATTCGCTGAAGGATTTGTTTAAAGATGGTTTCACCGGGCTTTACAGCGCTCACATATGATGACCTCACTGTTTGACTTGGAAATGCAGCTTTATTCCTTTTGTTGATGGAAAAAGACGTTGAATTATCCAATCACACCTGGTTATTAGAATTTAAAGTTGTGACGAGCACCAGAAAGAAAAAAACTTTGCAGCTACAACCAATTACACATCACGGGAAAGCTACAACATCCATGCTAACCGCGCTATTATTAGACACAGACAGCGCACAGTGGTCTTTTTTTCACCCTTAGAGCTACTTTAACAGTATATGTATCTGTACTGCAGAAAAACAGATGTGACTTTATCACTCTCAGTGCTCTGTTCACCAAAGCTGTGTCGGGCACGTTGCACAGGCACAAACATCCATGAGAGGCGATGGTCTATTGCGATAGTCCCTTGATGGTCTCCCCTTTTGTTTACTTGGTACCTTGAACCATTGGTCCAATATATGACTGTCAAAAACAATCAATGGTGTTACAGTTGATAAAATGGCCTGCTATACAGATACTTTTATTTGACCAAACCAGAACTTTTAATATTACTAAAAAACAAACCATTGAATCAAATGAAGTGGGCAACGTTTTTACAGTGCATTATTTGTGTCTTCTTTTTTTTTTTGGCTAAAGTTGTCAACACACAATCTGTAAGCGGGGAAAATAAATAGTGTGTTTCGAGTGGCAAATGTTTGAGGATAAAATGTGCTTCAGAAGCTGTTTTGAAACGAGACAATTCTCAGGTCATTGATTTATTCTGTCTATTGTATTATTATCACTTTGTTTGTTTTTCCCCCCTCTCTTTAAACTGTTCTAGTCCTGACAGTGGGTGTTGTTGTGTTGCAGTGCGTGGATGTCGTCCCGGGAAGATAGTTCAGATGACGGAGGCCGAGGTGCGGGGCCTGTGCATCAAGTCCAGGGAGATCTTCCTGAGCCAGCCCATCCTGCTGGAGCTGGAGGCCCCGCTCAAGATCTGCGGTCAGTAACACTCTCTCTCTGCGTCACTTCACCTCTCTAGAACTGGATCTATATTGAAGGGTAATTGCTTCTCAGAATGCTACAGTTGGCCTCCTCTCGGATTATCCTCTGATTATCACAGTGTGGGTGAAGTGTCTTTACCAAAGACGTGATTATGCACTAGTTTTAGCTCAACCATCGTTCCCTTTACCATGAAGAGCTTGATGCCCCACATAGTCTAAAAGCTTGTCTGTGGATTGGTGTAATAGTGTTTTGTTTGTTGATGTACAATGAGTTCTTAGGTCTGGTATTTAAAGGCGCAATGGACGATTTTTCGGCACATGCCACTCCCCCGTGTGGACTGATACAACACACATGTGCGTTTGTTTATTAGCTCAACGGATCGCATCTCTCGTCTCCCGTAGATTTCTGTCCACTTCTGCTTCAGTTCGAACCGTCTTTCTCCGTCTTCATTTTGTCCCGTACACTGAGGGAACTATATTATGATAGATCCATGCGCTTAGGCACGCGGAAACGTGGGGACGAGACACACGCAGCTGCAGGTGAGCGGTAGGTGCGTTTTATGATTGATACGTGGCAGGACTAATCGGCAGTCCATGCCACGAGGAAATAAGACTTAGATTTGTGCCAAAAAAATCGTCCATTCAACCTTTAAGAGAAATCATCAGGTTCAACATTTCAGAATTTCAAGTCCAAGTAGTTCCTGCCTGAGGTTAATGCACCAGCAAATTCTACATCATGAAAGCAGCAATGTACCTGATGTTGAAAATGTCCTCAAAACAAGTGCAAATGGAAAAAAACAAAACAATGTAATAATCTAAAGAAGTAGCCAACGTTATGAAAAACATGCTTGAAGATTTAATACCACACATTTGACTAAAGGATTGTCAGCAGTACTTTATACATTAGTGTGGAGAGGGGATGATGGCCATCGCTCCCGCCCACAGCAGCAGAGCCCACAGCAGCGGAGCCCACAGCAGCGGAGCCCACAGCAGCGGAGCCCACAGCAGCGGAGCCCACAGCAGCGGAGCCCACAGCAGCGGAGCCCACAGCAGCGGAGCCCACAGCAGCGGCGCCCACAGCAGCGGCGCCCACAGCAGCGGAGCCCACAGCAGCGGAGCCCACAGCAGCGGAGCCCACAGCAGCGGAGCCCACAGCAGCGGAGCCCACAGCCTGGCCCCGCACGCCTCCTGCAGCAGCATCCCTTTGCTCTGGAGCCGCTCTGCCTCGATCTGCCTGTTCTTATGTAACCACACCAGAGAATAGGGCATGAGCTGGTCTGTGCCAGTCTAATGAAACAAACAAGAGAGTGAAGAATAACAAACGTGTCACTACATTTGAACTTGTAAGTGTTCAGATCTCCACGAAACCTCGGGGGTAGAAGTGGATAAATTATCAAAAACATTATATTGTGATTGTTGTTTTTTAAAATAGCAAGCATTTATTTATTTTAATTGTATTTTATTTTATAAAGCTGCAAATAAAGGTGTTGGAAAAGGAATATTAGAAGTAGCATAAGACACACAGGTCCAACGAACAGGAACATTAAAATAACATTTGCATATTATTGATGCCATCTCCAACTTGGTTTGAAAGACATTTAAGGACAAGACCTCAGTCCATTTCTTGTCTTCCTGCAGCATGTTCCAAGCAAAAGAACCCGAAAGAACAAAGGCTTTCTTCCACTGCGCTGACCTTCCTCTTAGACCGTTAAATCATTTATTCAAGTTAAACCAGACTGTTAGAAAGTGCACAGCCTTGTTTTAGCTTCACTCTACCGCGGCAGGTTTCGCTCTTGTTTACCTCCTTGTTTATTCATCTGAAGTACCAGAGCGAGCCGTGGTCAGTAGAGTTCAAGCGAGCATGTGGCGTGAGGGTGACTCAGCGCTTCACCTTTTCAAAAAACACACCCTGATGAAGAGTAAAGAGCGGCTCCCCACGCTTTAACGCACAACATGCTCTTTACCGTTCAGTCACCAAACAGAACTGCTGACGCGGCGCCAGATGGAGCACTTCATTTTCATTTCAAAGTCAGACTAAACGGGAAGTATTCGCTGGTGATTGCTGACTAAACCACGGGCGGTTTGAAACTTGCTATCAGCTCTGCACCCCTACCGTGTTTTCCACACTATAAGGCGCACTTGAAAGCTTTTAATTTTCTCAAAAATCCAGTTTACCTTTTATATATGAATTCATTCTGGTGGTGCTTACTGACCTCGAAGCGATTTTGTGTGGTACACGTTTTGTTTCGCTTAATGCGCCTTATAGTCCGGTGCGCCTTTTTATATATGAAAAATGATCAAAAATAAACCATTCATTGACAGGTCACTTTATAATCCAGTGCACCTTATAGTGAGGAAAATACGGTACCTTGTTTCAAACGATCGGTCGTAGTTGGAGGAGCTGTTGGCAGAAAATGGCAACCGCGCTTCATCAGCCTGCCCCAGGACAAGTCTGACTACACAACAAGCTCATTATAGTTGTTTCTCTGAAGAGTGACTACTATACATTATTTCTAAAACATGAGACGTCAAAGTAAAGGTTTGTAAGTGCATATTTAAAGGCCAATCACAATACAAACTATGCACGTGTGTCCTTTTATGATGTATACTTGGTAAGAACTAAATGTAATGTATCTGTTCTGGTTGGTTCTCTAAACCGCTTGCTCTGGTCCTTTACAACAGGACTTTTATAGTACCTTTTTTATATAAAGCCTGCACACCACCAAGTGTTCCACAATTTGAGAATGGCGGTATAGGTAATATACTATAGTAGTTAAATATGTGACATACTGGTGTGGGGCTGGGCGATCAATTTGATTAATTCATGTCTTTAATAATCGATGATGTGAAAAAAAGGCTACATCATGAAATACTGAAAAAGACTGTATGCCCATAATAATACAGACTTTATAGCCTTGTATCCGCCCTTCATGTTTATGAGTTATGTTTTAAAGAGCAGCAGTCAGCCGTGACTTCACTTCAATTTGTCATACTGCCCAGCCCTAGACTGGTGTGTGGGGCCTGCTTTTTTTGCACCCAGGGCCCCTCAACCGCCACTCACACAAAAACGTACAAAAGGTGGGTAGAAGTTAGCGCTCGACTGAAATGGGTTTTTCCTTGGCCGACGCCTCAAAGTTTGGGCAGCCGATGGTTGATGGCAGTAGCCAATTTTCAAGGGCAATTTCTATGGACCATTTTCTTATTTTAATAAAGGAAAAACATAACCTTGGCTCACTCTCCCTGGCTCACGCTCCCTGGCTCACGCTCCCGCTCCCTGGCTCACTCTCCCTGGCTCACGCTCTCGCTCCCTGGCTCCCTCTCCCTGGCTCACTCTCCCTGGCTCACGCTCCCTGGCTCACGCTCCCTGGCTCACGCTCCCGCTCCCTGGCTCCCGCTCCCTGGCTCACTCTCCCTGGCTCACTCTCCCTGGCTCACGCTCCCGCTCCCTGGCTCACTCTCCCTGGCTCACGCTCCCGCTCCCTGGCTCTCGCTCCCTGGCTCCCTCTCCCTGGCTCACGCTCCCTGGCTCACGCTCCCTGGCTCACGCTCCCTGGCTCACGCTCCCGCTCCCTGGCTCCCGCTCCCTGGCTCACTCTCCCTGGCTCACTCTCCCTGGCTCACGCTCCCGCTCCCTGGCTCACGCTCCCGCTCCCTGGCTCTCGCTCCCTGGCTCCCGCTCCCTGGCTCTCGCTCCCTGGCTCCCTCTCCCTGGCTCACTCTCCCTGGCTCACGCTCCCTGGCTCACGCTCCCGCTCCCTGGCTCCCGCTCCCTGGCTCACTCTCCCTGGCTCACTCTCCCTGGCTCACTCTCCCTGGCTCACGCTCCCTGGCTCACGCTCCCTGGCTCACGCTCCCTGGCTCACGCTCCCTGGCTCACGCTCCCTGGCTCACGCTCCCTGGCTCACGCTCCCTGGCTCACGCTCCCTTGCTCGCGCTCCCTGGCTCGCGCTCCCCGGCTCGCGCTCCCCGGCTCGCGCTCCCCGGCTCGCTCTCCCCGGCTCGCACTCCCCGGCTCGCACTCCCCGGCTCGCTCTCCCCGGCTCGCTCTCCCCGGCTCGCTCTCCCCGGCTCGCTCTCCCCGGCTCGCTCTCCCCGGCTCGCTCTCCCCGGCTCGCACTCCCCGGCTCGCTCTCCCCGGCTCGCGCTCCCTGGCTCACGCTCTCTAGCTCACCGCCGTTTTAAAATGAACAAAATGTAAAATGATGATCTACCTCTACTACTAGATCAATACTAAGAACCTGGAATAACAGCATAATATGTCCCCTTTTAAGGCATAGACCATTGCCCATCCACAACAATGGCAGTTGTAGTACTAAAAGTATTTATTTCTGTACCTTTTTTTTTGTTAGCTCTGTCCTGAAGTCACACTTTAGTTTCAGCCCGGCTCTTGCGTCTCCACTTTCCTCTTTATCTTAGGGCCGATTACATCCCTTTAACCTCTCAATCTAACGGTAGACTTTTCCGGCATGATCGCACACAGTAACGAGACAACAATGCCACGCCTTCAATAATTCACCACATCCACAGATCATGTTGTGCGCCCACGTGCTCGGCTAACGTCACCGCTCTCTCCTCGCTGACCCATTTTAGCTGCGCGTTTAGAGGCCGCACGCGAGATAATGTTCTAGATCTGATCATGTCAAAATGTCGGGATGGGATGACTCTTCGTGCGAGGAGCTGTGTTTGAAAGAAAGAACATTGCCAAATTTATCTTGTGGCTAAAAGGGACAAGAATAACTGACTGTAATGACATCATCACTTGGTGCCATTGTTACTCAAACTGCAGATTCATAAAGGTAACCAGGTGGAACCCTAACCCCAGTAGAAAAAGCTTCAGTTGTAGTCATCTGGACTCAGTTTGAAAAAATAGACGTTTCGACTCTCATCCAAGAGTCATTGTCAATAACAGAATTTAGATCGGGAACTCCGATATTAATACTGTTCTGTGGTAAGACCCACCCATTGGGAGGAGCCTTCCTGAAGTAGAAAGAGTTGTTTGTTTCAACAGAAACTTCCCCCTGTATCTACCGAGCCTATTCAGAATTTTAATGGGCTATTAGAATCCTCTTTGTCTTTGTGAGACCCTGGCTCAACCACCCTGAGTACCTGATTAGCATCTAAATGTCCTTGTCCTGGTCCTCTACCTTTCCAGGGGTTCAGTAACCCATTATAAATAACAGGAAGATTAAACCTTAGCCCTCCATTTCTGTTTAAAGAAGGTCTTTCTTTTTTAACAAAAATAGCTTCCTTGACTCCTCTTTCAAACCATCTTTTCTCCTGCTTAAAACCTTCACCTCACCGTCTTCAAACGAGTGATTAGAGGCTTCAAGATGGAGATGCACGGCACTCTGAGGTCCTGAACTAGTATTTCTTCTGTGCTGATAGAGCCTCTTGTGTAGAGGCTGTTTCGTCTCACCTATGTAACGTTCTTTACAGCTTTCTTCACTGCATTGGATCGAATAAACTACATTGCTCTGTTTTTGAGTCGGCAACTTGTCCTTAGGGTGAACCAGTTTTTGTCTTAAAGTGTTTCCTGGTTTAAAATAAACAGGGACTTCGTGTTGTCTAAAAATTCTCTGCAGTTTTTCCGACAGGCCAGACACATAAGGGATAACCCCAGTCTGTATTTCTGAATGCAATTATACTAAAGCGTTTTCAGAGAATTCCGCAACATTTAAGACAGGCAGGTTTGGTTGGCCACAGATTTGCCCGAGAAGTTAAATCTGAGAATAGCTGTGTGCAGTTGCCTCTTGGCCTCTGTAATCTTCTGTTTCCAGGCTGCAGTTCCAGCCACGCCCTCTGCAAACAAACACACAAGGCGCTGGTGCGGGCCTTACGTGGGCTTTTGGTTTGACTTTTCAAAGTTCAACGCGCTCATCGGAATAGAAAAAGCAGAAATTATATGTAATGTAGCAAAAATGGACTTAAGTTCCAAGCAACTTCAATGCTGCTGGTTACTGTTGTTATCTGTGTTTAGATTCCTTCAAATCGAGTCTTTTCTTGTACAAACATTTGGGCTTGGATGATGTTTTGGGCTCTCCGACTGCAGCTGCAAACACGGTACACACCGTACGCGCAGTACACACACAGTACACGCATGCACACACACTAGTCAGCCAAAGACAACAACAGCTTGAGCCACAAAATATAAATCCATATGTAAGTGTCCTTTTGCTCAGTGTCCAGTCCATGCGCTGCACAGTTGTAAAGTTGTTGTAAAAAAAGTTATAGCACCAGAGAATGCATGGAATTTCAACAATAATCTGTGACTAGAGACGCTTTTGGGTTTTCATACAAGAAGTGAATGCATCGAAATGTATATAATATTGTGAAAGTTGTAGATGTCGTTTAAAGTAATAGATGCTACAAAAAGAGCTATATATTAAAAAAAAAGTCATGTTGTAAACGTTCAAATAAGGGTATAGGTGATATTTCTGCACTTTTGTGATTCATTTACACAAACATTTCACATTTGTCTGATATTTTAAGACATGCTTAACACGTTTCTGTTGGACTCGTCTAAATATCGAGTTCACAGTAAGCACTATTGGCCTGAATAAGCGAGTTTGTGAACCCGGTGGAGGATATAAAAGGCAGTATCTCTCAATCAGTAGATGAAGTGGCGTGATGTCTGAAAGCCTGGCCTGACCTTCAGTTCCCTGGAGGAGGCTGCAAATGAAACCCACAGGTGTATTTTATTGGCCCACATCTGGTCGTCCTCCTCCACGGCTCATTTCACTGGGCTCATGACTTTGTTTGAAGCACTATCATTTGGCCAATCAGCTTTTGATTGTCAGACATTTAACAAGTAGGTGGCAGTGCTGTAAAAGATGCTGCAAAATGTCCCACAAAATAATAGAAGTTATGCAGAGGACATCACAACATTCTGGAGTGTCATTTCCTTCTGTCAAAGCTCAAAACACATCTAAAATGTGAAAGCGCTGTTACAGTTTAATCACAAATATCAAAGTGTACGATGGTACTAAATATTTACCTGAAAATCAAGTAAACCACAGCAGAAAATCAGATAAACTCACATTTATCACTGATACAGATGTTTGGATCACACACAGTTGAACCTTCTCTCCTTCAATACAATGTGTTACTCATTATTATAAAGTAGAGTTGAAGTGTCCTTTATCACCTTCTGCCGTTAGCTTGTTTGCTAAGCTAAGCTCTGCACAGTGACAACAGAGAAACAACTTTCAAACAAAGGCTCCACGAACAAAAAATAAACCTTTTGATAACACAATACTGTTATTATTTATTAATTGTTTTTTTTTTTACTGAACATGATATGTAATTAGGTGTAGGGTGTATATCGAGGGAAATGTTGCAGTATTTTTTTTATTGCAACCCTAACCAAACCCCATTCACCATGATCCGTTCCCTAGTTTCAGAGACCCAACGTGAAGAAGCGTCTGTTTAAATGCCCTGTTTGTCCCTCCGTGTCCACAGGAGACATCCACGGCCAGTACACAGACCTGCTGCGGCTCTTTGAATACGGCGGTTTCCCTCCCGAGGCCAACTACCTGTTCCTGGGAGACTACGTGGACCGGGGGAAGCAGTCCCTGGAGACCATCTGCCTTCTGCTGGCCTACAAGATCAAGTACCCCGAGAACTTCTTCCTCCTGAGGGGCAACCACGAGTGCGCCTCCATCAACCGCATCTATGGCTTCTACGACGAGTGTGAGTGTCTCAAAGAAACCGAATACAGGGCTCGAAAAATTATGACCGTCGCAAATGCACCCTAAAATTATGTCAGTGCAATTGAAGAAACATATGTGGTAGCATATGTGGGGCAGAAAGGAATTGCCAAAATAAACAGCCGTGAGCAGCAGTGAAGAGGTTATTTACTTTGCCACAGAGCTAAGAGCCAATTACAAAGCCCATGCTCCGTTTTCTGATCAGACGAAGTAAATCACCTAAATGAGTGAGAGTCCTACAGTTTTCTCTTGGTGACGGCAGTGCTTGTATTTACCACTGTGATTCTAAGTGGTTCTAGTAATTCTTTACTTAGCAACGACCAGAGGTATGCCCCTGGTGGACGTAGTGTGGCAGGATCAGGAGGTATGCCCCTGGTGGACGTAGTGTGGCAGGATCATGAGGTATGCCCCTGGTGGATGTAGTGTGGCAGGATCATGAGGTATGCCCCTGGTGGATGTAGTGTGGCAGGATCATGAGGTATGCCCCTGGTGGATGTAGTGTGGCAGGATCATGAGGTATGCCCCTGGTGGATGTAGTGTGGCAGGATCATGAGGTATGCCCCTGGTGGATGTAGTGTGGCAGGATCAGGAGGTATGCCCCTGGTGGACGTAGTGTGGCAGGATCATGAGGTATGCCCCTGGTGGATGTAGTGTGGCAGGATCATGAGGTATGCCCCTGGTGGATGTAGTGTGGCAGGATCATGAGGTATGCCCCTGGTGGACGTAGTGTGGCAGGATCATGAGGTATGCCCCTGGTGGACGTAGTGTGGCAGGATCAGGAGGTATGCCCCTGGTGGACGTAGTGTGGCAGGATCATGAGGTATGCCCCTGGTGGACGTAGTGTGGCAGGATCATGAGGTATGCCCCTGGTGGATGTAGTGTGGCAGGATCATGAGGTATGCCCCTGGTGGACGTAGTGTGGCAGGATCAGGAGGTATGCCCCTGGTGGATGTAGTGTGGCAGGATCATGAGGTATGCCCCTGGTGGATGTAGTGTGGCAGGATCATGAGGTATGCCCCTGGTGGATGTAGTGTGGCAGGATCATGAGGTATGCCCCTGGTGGACGTAGTGTGGCAGGATCATGAGGTATGCCCCTGGTGGATGTAGTGTGGCAGGATCAGGAGGTATGCCCCTGGTGGATGTAGTGTGGCAGGATCATGAGGTATGCCCCTGGTGGATGTAGCGTGGCAGGATCATGAGGTATGCCCCTGGTGGACGTAGTGTGGCAGGATCATGAGGTATGCCCCTGGTGGATGTAGTGTGACAGGATCATGAGGTATGCCCCTGGTGGATGTAGTGTGGCAGGATCAGGAGGTATGCCCCTGGTGGACGTAGTGTGGCAGGATCATGAGGTATGCCCCTGGTGGATGTAGTGTGGCAGGATCAGGAGGTATGCCCCTGGTGGATGTAGTGTGGCAGGATCATGAGGTATGCCCCTGGTGGATGTAGTGTGGCAGGATCAGGAGGTATGCCCCTGGTGGACGTAGTGTGGCAGGATCATGAGGTATGCCCCTGGTGGATGTAGTGTGGCAGGATCATGAGGTATGCCCCTGGTGGATGTAGTGTGGCAGGATCATGAGGTATGCCCCTGGTGGACGTAGTGTGGCAGGATCATGAGGTATGCCCCTGGTGGATGTAGTGTGGCAGGATCATGAGGTATGCCCCTGGTGGACGTAGTGTGGCAGGATCAGGAGGTATGCCCCTGGTGGACGTAGTGTGGCAGGATCATGAGGTATGCCCCTGGTGGATGTAGTGTGGCAGGATCATGAGGTATGCCCCTGGTGGATGTAGTGTGGCAGGATCATGAGGTATGCCCCTGGTGGATGTAGTGTGGCAGGATCATGAGGTATGCCCCTGGTGGATGTAGTGTGGCAGGATCAGGAGGTATGCCCCTGGTGGACGTAGTGTGGCAGGATCATGAGGTATGCCCCTGGTGGATGTAGTGTGGCAGGATCATGAGGTATGCCCCTGGTGGATGTAGTGTGGCAGGATCATGAGGTATGCCCCTGGTGGATGTAGTGTGGCAGGATCATGAGGTATGCCCCTGGTGGATGTAGTGTGGCAGGATCATGAGGATTTAAAAAAACATCGTCAAACTCATATTTTAAGTAGCTTCTCTATGGTTTACAGTGATCCTTCGCTATATCGCGGTTCACTTTTCGCGGTCTCGCTGCTTCGCGGAGTTTCATCATGCATTGTGTTCTGCATTCTGATTGGCTAAACAGTCTCTCCACGTCTTCTCTACCTGTGTGTCAATAACTTATTGGATTAATATGCACACGTACGTAAAACCACTTGCCAAATTGAAGTTTGCGAGGCCGGTGAGAGCGCGCGTGTGAGCGTCAATGTTTTATGGAGTATTTCATTGTATAATAACTGTAAAAAAATAAAGGTTTCTACTTCGCGGATTTCGACTCCCGCGGGTTCTTCTTGGAACGTAACCCCCGCGATAAATGAGGGATCACTGTATATATAAATTAGATAAATAACAATCCCATTGTAATAAGTAGTAGTAAGATAGAGAGAGAAGAGGAGGCGTAGAGCAGATGAGCTGCAGTGAGAGGGCGGGACACTCTGGATACTTTCATGGTCCTCATCACTTAACATTTTTTAGTAAAAGTAAAAAATAAAGTCCAGGGGCGTCTTTATGTGGTGCTGCACAGTGAGACGAGGTGTTGTTGCTGCGGTCCTAAATGATCAACATGTGACTCATGGTGCAGCATTGTGTTCACTGCAATCCCAATCAGAACCTCTTTATTGTCATTGCACGAGCTTCACCGTGTTCTGTTAAATCACCTGCTAAACCTGAGTCACATCAGAACTCCACCTACAAAGGCAAAATCTAATGAATTTGCTTTCTTTAAATTTGGTTGCATGCAAAATGAATAAAATAAATGATAATCTCCAGTTAAATACAATAATTATTCATATCAATCACGTTTGTCTTAAGCTCAATTTAATTCTAAATGCGACTTGTTCATTATGGATTGTTTTGTTAACACATTTTGGTGATTTTTAGCCTTCTTAAAAGCTATTGGAAGCAGGGATGGGACGATATGGTTTTGTCACGACTGGACACACGGGTTCTCAGCAGCAGGTCCGCCTCCTCCTCTCTGCTCCTCAGAAAAGAACACACACAGCTCTCCTCTCCTCTATTTTACTACCAATTATGCCTGTCAAATGTGTTTTCTACAGACAAATCTGAAGATAATGTCTTTAAAAATGATTGCGTTTTTGCACTGAGATGCTCCGCGTGTGAAGGTGTGTCTTAGTCATTCCTGGGTCAATTTACGTCAAATAAAAAGTGACAGAAAATAAAACCCTTAAACCTTAAAAAAATTAAACTTTCCCTTGCACTCTAAAATGAAAATACAGGGCACACATCGGACCACCTTCTGGAGAATCGTCCCCTCCCTAATTGGACCATGACCCTTTGCTAACAGTGCTTCTGTGGTCTGGGATGGATTGAAATGATACATAACTTAACTATGCATTGAAAATAGACTAAAATGTTCTTATTTCATATACAAGTGCTTACTGACCGTATTGTTGTATTGTTTTTTTGCTTCAGGTAAACGCCGATTCAACATCAAACTGTGGAAGACCTTCACAGACTGCTTCAACTGCCTGCCCATCGCTGCAATCATCGATGAGAAGATCTTCTGCTGCCACGGAGGCAACCAGCACTTTTACTCCCACTTACTATGTCCTTTTACTGTGAGCCTGAATCTAACTGTGTTCTGAATGTGCTGTAGGTTTGTCCCCTGATCTGCAGTCCATGGAGCAGATCCGCAGGATCATGAGGCCCACAGATGTACCAGACACAGGTACTTTCTGCTCACGTTCATATTCTCACACTTATTTATGGAACATCATCGCATTCAAGGAGGCCGACTAAAAATCAAACCATAATGATGGGATTTAAATGTAACTAGTCGTATAATGTCTGAAATAAACATTGTGTTTTTGTGGCGCTTATATTTAATTTTAGTCTTTTGCCTCAGAATAAAGACTGGATTAAAGTTTACAGCCTGTTCTGTTAGAGTCCAGCAGCAGATATTACTCTCATATTACAATGAGGTGAATATCTGCCAATATCGGTACTGTACCAATATATCGGTGCACCACTAGTTGTTACAAGTGTAACTTATAGGGCTATGAAACGTTTGACACCCATTATGCTCCATGTTCTCACATTGTTCCCTCCTCAAAAACACCTGAAGTCATTTTGAGCTTGTTTCATTGATTCTGTTTGCAAGGTCCTCTTCTCTCACAGAAACACTGTAAAGTCAAAGATCGATATAGGGTTGGTCTCCTGGGCTGTTTACAAGTCCATAAACCATCACCAGATTGTTCTGAGCTTTTCTGCTTTTCACGTTCATTAGAACTGTGGTTAGCTTGCTTTTGTATTATTTATTTCTGCATAGTAATTTCCTCTGCTGCCTGTAGATGGCATGCTAGTACCAGTTCTGATAAAGAAATGCCTAACTGATGAAATAACGTTGATGCCAATGCATCTTATAATAAGGAAAATTATGGAAATTAAGGAAAATGATGATTTGTAAAAGCAGCTTTATAACAATAAGTGACATTTAACAATATATAGCATAATTTACTCAAGACAAACAGTGTCACAAATACAACCACGAGTCTTGAAACAAACTCTTCACTTCTAATTAGTTGCCGGTTACATCGATTTGAAAGAATAACATCAAACGACAGTATAAGTCTACAATACAACATTGACTTCACCAGAGAAATCCTAGTTTAGTTGTTGGGACTGTAATAAAAGGACTGTTGAACTGTTGTTTATGCCCTTGTAAAAGCCTTTATGGGCTCACTTAAATCTTGTGCCAGGACCAAAACAAATCCTTGGATAAATCAACATTAAATTGGACTAAATTAGGGCATAAACAAAACTTCCTGGGGGCGCACAGCGAATCTGACAAACGTCTAATTGTAGGAAGACCCAGTCACAGCCGCGCATTTCCAGCACACGTCTTAGATTCTGAACAAAATGTATTGTAACTTAATTTGCCTCAGTTTCCTAGTTTCCAAAATAAGAATATTTTGTATAGTTGACTAGTCATGATTAGTCTAGCCATAAAGTAAAGGAAATGGGTGTAGAGAGAGAAATACATTTGTGACAAATATTCTGCCTGATACATTTTAATAATCCAGGTTTAGTTAACTCTCATATGAACTGCTAAAAAAATACAAAAATCTTATGCACGTCGGAAGATGTTTGTAGATGTCTAAAGTAAACCACACGGGTCACATCTTTTATGTAGAAAGTGACCCAAGGAAGACACGACCTTGAGCGGTTCACTTACGACCTTTGACCCTTGTGCTTGACCGTTCCCCAGGCCTGCTGTGTGACCTGCTGTGGTCCGACCCGGATAAGGACGTCCAGGGCTGGGGAGAGAACGACCGCGGAGTCTCCTTCACCTTCGGGGCAGATGTGGTCAGCAAGTTCCTGAACCGCCACGACCTGGACCTCATCTGCCGAGCGCACCAGGTGACCACGCCCGGGGGCGGGGCTTAAGCAGGGCAGAGCGTTGGCAATGTTAGAGGTCAAAGGTGGCTTGAGTTAAGAACACTGGTTTGGTGGCGTTGACAAGTTTAGATTTATTTACTCAAAACCCCAGTACATTTTAGCCCAAAAAAAAAAAAAAATTAAATCATAATTTCATTAAGTTTTTTGATGTTTTTTATGATGGAAATGTTCTTCCTTTGGCTATAATCTTCCAGTGTATGGCAGAAAGTTACTGTTCGTTTAAGTCTTGAATTGATGTCTTTCAGAATACTTTACTCAGTACATTATTATTATTATTTTAACCCATAATTTGTACCTGATTTTTCGTCTTTGAAACATAAATTAAAGGCCGTGGCTGGAGAGTCACGGCCATTTGACCGCGCAGTTTCAGGGACCGCGGCATTTCCCTTATAGCCCGTTATAGCCTCATGGCTAACCCTAACCTTAACCCTAACCTTAACCCTAACCTTAACCCTAACCTTAACCTTAACCCTAACCTTAACCCTAACCTTAACCCTAACCTTAACCTTAACCCTAACCCTAACCTTAACCCGGCGCGGTCTAAAATGGCGCTAAAACGCGGTCAAATAGCGGCGCAGTTTCAGGAGCCGCGGCGCGCGGCCGTTACAAAAATAACATGGCTTGTTTGGCCGCGCGCTGCGGCTCTAAATTAAAAACAGAACTAGTTAATTTTAAACTCTTTGCAGGATTCCACATGTCGCTCACTTGCCTAATGCCTTCTGAGCATCTTAAATATTCACTAATGATTTTATAAGCACTTTTCATAACTTTCAGAGGCCACCGCGAGTATTCCGTCATGGTAAAGCTAACCACTAGCATGCTAAGGCTGCACTTCCTGCTCCACTCTGTAATTAGCAAACACCAGACAGTGGTCTCATTTTCACCTGAATAGATGCTTTTACATGATATCTGTACTGGGGCTAAACAGATTGTTACATGAAAGACATTGGGTACTTTAACTTCTTCTCTTTCCTATTGGCAAATCATCTGACAGAAAAAACAAGAATAGTTTTTAAATCAATCAGAAAATATAGCGATGTGGCAGAGTGTTCAGCTTCTGATGGGGAAAACAGTTTGATTCCCAGGACACATGAGGCTCTTTGTGTGAGGCTCTTTCTCCATGGCGACCTCCACAGCCCCATCTCTGAGTCAGGGGGACAGTTTGTCTCTCCACATCTTCTCACGTGTCCTTGCGTTTCCCACAATATAATATCTCACTGCAGCGACAAATATGTGGCAACGACGTAATGTTTTTCTCCAACAGCAGGTGGCGCTGATGAACTGTGGAGAGGACTTTTATAAACAAACTATAGTCCTGAACGCTTCATGGTGTCACATAAAGGGACAGAAAGAATAGGATTATTACAGCCTTTGGCCAAAAAAGGATGCATTTATGTTCATTTACACAAGGCTAAAATAAAGCTAAGCTAACTGCTGTGCATGACTATCACAGATAAAATATGCATGTTGAAAATAGGGGTGGGCTGTAGTGACAACGATGGAAAAATATAGTATTTTGGAGTAAACTGAGCTCTTTCTCCTCTTGTGATTAATGACTGTGGGCGCCGTGCCGAAACAAGCCCCGTGTGAAACAAGCGCCACACAGTTCTGTGCGCTCCAAACGCCACAGATTCACACGGTTTTAATTCAATATATGGATTAAATGACTCAAGGTAATAAAATAATCAGAGCGCTCCCCTTCTGGTGACTGGAGATGCAAACTCTACAAACAAAAGCTCCTAAAACAAGCTCTCACGACCTCACGACCTCTTCTGCCTCTCCACTGCGTCATTCACACTGAACACAAGCCGCCTGTCGCCAAATCTCAAGGATAGATAAAGTCTGAGTGGCAGGCTAATCCTCCAGGTAGTTAGTCCTGCCCAAACCAGACTCTAGATCTGCACAAGGGCCCCTGGGCGGGGCTGCTCCTGACAGGTTAAGGATTGGGTCAAATACAGAGGGCACATGTTATCTGAGCAATAATAAGTGCATCCTTAAACATTAAGACTGAATTCAAACCTGCATATATTCATTTCACTTTGTGTTGGCTGCTCTCTGCACACACACACACCACACACCACACAACACACAACACACAACACACAACACACAACACACAACACACAACACACACCACACACCACACACCACACACCACACGCCACACGCCACAACACACACCACACACCACCACACACCACACACACCACACACAATAAGTGTATATAATAGTCAGCAATAGTCTGTGTAGTCCAGAGAACAGTTCTGATTTCGAAGATACGACCTACTTGTAATATATATTTTAAAACTTGCATTTTACATAAGCTCCTATGGCATAAACCTGACTTCAGTTTCAAACTTTAGAACAGTTGAATGGCCTTTTCAGCCTGGTGTTTAGTGGCACTCAGGGGCAGCACAGCTCACCAGACTGTAACGAGCTTTACCATGGCGACGCCGCTGCACTATACTCTGTGTGACGGCACAGCCAGGCTCTGGAGCTGGCTCATGATTAGTTTTTTAGCTTGTATTGATTTCTCTGGGCAGTGGAATAACGCTGTGCTTCCGACAGGTTGTGGAGGATGGATACGAGTTCTTTGCCAAACGCCAGCTGGTCACCCTGTTCTCTGCACCCAACTACTGCGGAGAGTTCGACAACGCAGGCGGCATGATGAGCGTGGACGAGTCCCTCATGTGCTCCTTCCAGGTGAGCGGCCCCTGCAGCGGCCCCTGCAGCGGCCCCTGCAGCGGCCCCTGCAGCGGCCCCTGCAGCGGCCCCTGCAGCGCCAGGGTCACTGTCCAGGGCCTTTAGTGAGGGCTCTTTATTCTTTATCCTGTATCTGGGCAGCTCGCTTCTATTTCTGTGGCCCTCAGAGGCAACTGTTGTTGTGATTTTGGGCCTTACAAAAATAAATTGATTTGATGATTTGATGATATTTGAATTCAGTGTTCATTTTGGGGGAGAAAAAAGAAATAAAGCAATTTGGTCAATATTTATTTTCAGTTTTAGTGAGGTTTTGGTTGAAAATGTCATGTTAATTAATCCATAGTAGTTTTATGCAACCAGAAAAGATGTTTTATTTTATTAGAATCAGAATCAGTTTTATTTGCCATTTTCTGTGAACAATTCACAAAGTAGGAACTTGCTTCAGCGTTAATGTGCAACATAAAGCAAGGTCTTATAATAATGATGATTATTAGGCCCGAGCGCCACAAGCTGGTGAGAGGCCTATTAATCTCGTAGGCCCATGCAAAGCACGGCTGCGAAAGTGCGCACGTAGTGCGCACGAAATCGAGCGCGAAGCGCTCGCCCACTTCCAAACACTCACTAACGCACTCCTCCACTCATGCACGCCCCGTGCAGACTAATTAGTAGTAGGAAAATGGAACATTACCGTTGCGCACTAAACGAGCACTTTACATTGGGATGACGACCGCTTTGCGCTAAGTGTCTCACGAATACGTTCCCCATCTCTTGCATGTTCCGTGCATATAAGCATGTAATGCAAAAATGTAACATTATTACTGTATAGAGGGCCAAGAACACAAAGTGGGCGGAGCCCACTCAAAATTAACGAAAGTACCCGTCAGTGACCAGGGACCCACACCATGAGGTAGGAAAGCGCGAGCGCGTTCCGAAAATGTATAGTTTATGATATTTGAAAAATGGGAAACATTGTTTTCACATCGGAATATTATTCTTTCTTCTTCTTCTTCTTCTCGGGACAAACCCCCTTATTTTTCACCCAGTGAACATTGACGAAAAGTCACAAAAATTTGCACACTTCTAAAAATCGTGCCTCTACATTCTGGCTATTTCCCTTTTCTAAAATAAAAAAAATTGGCGCGTCAGCGCCCCCAAATGTACCAAAAATGCATTGAGAGATAGGAAATGACCCATGATCGTAGAATCATGAAATTTGGCGCAGAGGTAGATGGTGACAAGAGAAGTAAAAAATATTATTATGGCAACGCCGTCCGCCCAACCAAATGTCGGCCATATTGGTTCAAAAATGGCTAAGCATGACTCGGGAGTTTTTCCAAACGTCGTACTTTTACGAACTCCTCCCAGGGCGTTGGCCCTAAAAAGCTTGAATTTGGTGAAAATGCTACTGAGGAGTGGGACATCAAAAGTTATCCAAATTACATTGATACCTCTCACGGTCTCTGTGCGGCGAAGCCTCAAACTGTAGCAAGAATTTCAGAAATCTCCCAAATTTAACATTTCTGCCGTTTGCGCAGATAAAGTCCGAATTGCGTCAAATTAGAATCAGTTGTTAAACTCTTTGCCCTAAACCTACTTGAAGTGAAATTAATTAATTTGGCGCCACAGCGCCCCCTACAGATTTTATATGGAGGTTAAATGTTTAGTTTTGCGAAATTATATGAAATTTGACACACAACTCGATTTTGGCCCCATCAAAAAAGTCAATGAGACCCATGTCATAATTGTTATGGCGTTGCCGTAACGATGACCAAAACCTCCCATGTTATTCCAATGGGGAAATCGCCAGAACATGTTTACACTTTAGACTTTCACGAACTCCTCCCAGGGCGTTAGACATATTGACCTGAAATTTGGTGAGACTCATCTTCAGGGGTGGACCATCAAAAGTTATCCACATTTTTATTCAAAGAGTCACGGTGTCTGTGCGGCAAAGCCGCACATTTTGCCAAGAATTCAAAATAAAATTGCTTTTTGATGGTAAAACAAAGGGGAGAAGATGTGACAGCGTCACAGATTCAGCAGTAGATGTAATAAAAGGACAATTGGGGCGCGTCAGCGCCCCCTCCTCGTGCTGCGTGGCGGCGGCGGCGGCGTGGCGAGGGCCGATCATTGCCGCTTGCGGCTTTAATTATTATTATTATTATTATTACAACATTTACTCACAAATAATCCACTTAAAGCAGAGCAAATTCATTTTCATTTTTTTTTTGTCCAGCGCTGCAGATGAAAGAGCCACTCCAGTGTTTAACAGTGAAATGAGCAGAGCCACAGGCCTTTGGTGCAACTCGCGCTGTATTACCCAAACTTCCCATCTTCTGTTTACCAGGAACAAAGCGAACGTTCAGCCTGCACCAGCCAAAAAATGCATAATGGAGAAGAAAAAAACATAAGTAGCACTACATATACTAGTAGCACTACACCAAGAGAATGAAATGCGGTTGCAAGTGTGAAAATAACAAATAATATCACATAAGTCGCTCTGTAGTATAAATATAAGTCGCACCCCGGCCAAAACTATGAAAAAAGGTGCAACTTATAGTCCGGAAAATACGGTACAATCTTGTGACGCTGCGGCTAAAGCAGAAAACACACTCGGCTTCATTGTCTCTTTACTGTGAAGTCATTGGGCACATTTCCACTTATTAAGGGATCATCTCAAAATGGGATGTGACTCTTGTGGAACCTACATTTCGTCTTTTTGTTGCTTTGAAGCTTCAATACATCGTTGTGGCAGTAATTGTTTGAAAAGCTAAAAAACTCTCTCAGCAACGAGCATTAGGCCAACATTAGGCGGCGGGTGCGGCGCGAAGCACGGGGAGTGCGTACGGGGGGGTGCACAGGGAGTTCGTACGGGGGAGTGCGTACGGGGGGAGCACGGGGAGTGCGTACGGGGGGAGCACGGGGAGTGCGTACGGGGGGAGCACGGGGAGTGCGTACGGGGGAGCACGGGGAGTGCGTACGGGGGGAGCACGGGGAGTGCGTACGGGGGGGAGCACGGGGAGTGCGTACGGGGGGAGCACGGGGAGTGCGTACGGGGGGGAGCACGGGGAGTGCGTACGGGGGGGAGCACGGGGAGTGCGTACGGGGGAGCACGGGGAGTGCGTACGGGGGGGAGCACGGGGAGTGCGTACGGGGGGAGCACGGGGAGTGCGTACGGGGGGAGCACGGGGAGTGCGTACGGGGGGGAGCACGGGGAGTGCGTACGGGGGGGAGCACGGGGAGTGCGTACGGGGGAGCACGGCGCACCGTGGCCCGTGCGCACGGTGCGTTGTGATCACGGCGCGAGGGAGCACCCGCCCCGCTCTCCGCGCTGGCCACGGCGGGTCGCGCCCCACTATTTGAGGACTGTTTTAGCTCAAGGTTTCAGACTTAAATAATCGTACTCGCTTTACGTTCCCATGTGGAAAAGTCACATTTCGTCCCTTTTCTGAGGATCTAGTTTTGGCATGGATTGGTATCTGACTTCGGACCCTTTTGCCGTGTTTGTGGTGAGACTCGAACACCGTTACTTACCTCTGACCTCCTCCACGTCTGCCTCCTCAGATCCTAAAGCCGTCGGAGAAGAAGGCCAAGTACCAGTACGGTGGGGTGAACTCTGGCCGGCCGGTGACCCCCCCGCGCACCGCCCAGGCCCCCAAGAAGAGGTGAATCCCCAGCTTCTCCTGCTCCTCCCCCTCCCCCCCTGCATCACCCAGGGGGCGTATCTAACCAAGCCTCCACTGACGGCTCTTTTCTTAATGTGTCCGTGTACATACATTCGCCGTGTATTCATTCTCTTG
Source organism: Eucyclogobius newberryi (assembly GCF_026437365.1). Taxonomy (NCBI): domain Eukaryota; kingdom Metazoa; phylum Chordata; class Actinopteri; order Gobiiformes; family Gobiidae; genus Eucyclogobius; species Eucyclogobius newberryi. The sequence goes on along the minus strand of NW_027315846.1, from coordinate 24,643,795 downwards.
CCTGTTAACGTCGGTATTTTTGATATTATTAACCATTCTTACAGTGGTGGACTTTTGAATTTTGAGGTTCTGTGTTGTATAATAATATTAAAGACATGTCTTCTCTTCTTTTGAGAGGAAGTCAGAATGTGTTTTTTTTTTTTCTTTTCTTTTTTTCTGAAAGTTCAATAGATATGATATTGTTTTTGCCTTGATCGCTCTGAACTGTAGAGACGCCTCCCGATGTATTTAACGGACTGAGATTCCTGTGCAATGTTAAATCAGAAAAACACATGTATTTTTTAAGGTTTTAATCCTTTGCATGTGCACGTGTTGTTGTGCACTAACCGTTTGTCTGTTCTGTTGGGCAGAAGGCATTGGAAGGGTTCATTGGGTTAGGACTGTGAAAAGACCAGCGTGATTGAAATGTGACTTCAAATGTATTAGACATCAGACAAAAATATGATATTACAAATGATATTTGTAAAAAAAAAAAAAAAAAAAAAAAGAAAGAAATTCAGCAAATTTACAGTTTTTACAATTTTTTTTTTTTTTGGAGCAGCACTGGAAGTCTGCAAGTGAGGTGGTGTTTACAGGCATTTGGGTCTTATTGACAGGACTAATTTGTCTGTTCACGTTTGAAATAGAAAAAATCAGGTCAATTGGCTCGATTGAGAAGCACTTTGATGTTATGTTTATGCTGTGCTGCGGTCGTCCTCAGGGGTCGGACCTCGGACCTTAAAATTACCTTTTCTGTGACTTTGTTCCAAAATCCAAAATGCAGATCCAATTAAGTTAATTTATGACCCAGACAAGTACAGTACAGTACAAAACTTATAAAATGTCATTTGAGTGTCGATTTTCTTGTTTTTTGTTTCATGTAGCCGTTAGCAACATTAGCATTAGCGTGCATTTATAACCTCAGAAGCAGCACAGGAGCAGGTTCACTGACAGAAGAATATGTGAAAATAACTATCACTGTCACTAATAAAGCTGTCGGGTTATTTCTGAGACGTAATGCTCTCCCTGTGCATATTTACAAGTATATTAGAACCCGAGGACGACCAGCACCATTAGTCCCAAATGACAGGTTGTCCGATTCCCCTGATATGATGGGGCCTTGTTCGGCGTTTGCACGTTCTCCCGTGTCTCGTAGATCCGTTTACGCCGGGTCGCTTATCCTATACCGCCGACATGCACACGCCAATACTCCAACAAAGTACTCCTGACCTTGAATCTGGATCTAGAGAAGCTACTTGTAAGAAATGGTTCATGAAGTCGTAGGCCACAAACGCCCCCTCACTTGAAGACGATGTCGTGTGAAGATGATGAAGGCGCTTTACCATCAATTCTTCAAATATATATATTTTTCACCATTTTGGGACACTTGTTAATTTCACTAACTGATTTGAGGTATATTTATGGACAAAAGACTCAATGTTATAGATGCAAAAATGTGTTTGAAAGCTGCATATCTTGTCTTGACTGAGTTGGATCTGACTTATAGCGCCCCCTGGTGTTGAAGTAATGTACAACAGATTTTATATAAATAAATGGAAGTTTACAGGTCTGTTTCTGTGTAGGATGTTAAAGGGTAAATAGCATTTAACAGTACACTATCACAAACCGCTGCTCTTTTGAGAAACTGTTGCCTCTTTTTGATTATTTTTAATATACTTATCCATCTTTGGTTTGATTGCTCTTGGAGGTAAACACTTGGTTGTATTTTTGTTTTCTTTTCCCAGTGTTTACCTTGTATTTACATAATTTATTTCCTAAACTTCAGAATAAATGTATTACAATGAGGTGTTACCAAAAGCTGTTTTGCAATTTGTACAAGTTTGTTTGAAAGTCTATACGGTTAAATAAAATCGATGGAAACGAGTATTGTGGCAAGTGTACTTTTTATTTGATTTACTTTGGCATAGAATAGTAGTGGGCACAGTTACTTTCACTACAGTAACTTTATGAATAGTCCATTGCTGTCATCACCTTGTATCATCAATATGTCAATAACTTCAATACTATTTTTGAAAATTGTTAACTTTAATTTAGACTTTAATATGATTTTGTAATGTATTTCTATGATATAAACGGTATGTAAGGTTTCATCAACACCAGCCAACCACCAACATCTGTCTCCAGATAAATACAGTATGTTCAAATTCACTGTTAACAATTGTAAAGTTGATTTATTTCCGAGTTGCACGCAATTCTTTCAAAAATAATTATTTTTTTGCTTTGTTAGTATTTTTTTTAACTGTCCACTTTTTCAGTTTACGTACATCCAGAAAATCTAGGGCTACTTTGAATTATTTAACTTTTTCATATATTTCGCATTGATCCGTGTCAAAAAATAAAACCTGGGGAAAAAAACACACGATTAAAACAGAAATATTTGTAATCCCCTAAGTAAAAAAAAATTGGGCAAAGTTTGAATTTTTATGGCATTTTGAGTAATATCGATTTACAAATTCTTCTTTCCATAACCCCACTGTGTACATATTAGATTCAACAACAAAAAACTAAAAGTAATGCATTTAAGCCTGACTTTATCATTCAACATTTTCCAACTTTCTTTTAGTTTTCTTTTAAGTTTGTTCCCCTGGGCCCTCACTCAGTATTCAAACCATCTGTTTCCTTAAACTCCTGGTATTCTAATCATCAATAATAACCATCATCAATAATAACCATCATCAATAATAACCATCATCAATAATAACCATCATCAATAATAACCATCATCAATAATAACCATCATCAATAATAACCATCAATAATAAATAGGTGCACAGATCTTGCCCCTGCAGCAGCTTTAATGTTCTCTTTTCGCGCTTGTGGTTGAATGTGTGACTTTTGGCCCTGGAGAAGAGCATCTGGAGCGGCCCCAACATCACCCCATGGATCTATTAGCATCACCCACATCAGCAAGAGGCCCCCATGTGCAGGGGTCCCATGTGCAGGTATGACAGGGCCCAAGCATGATGTCAGCCACAGCGCCACCCGCAGGAACAGGACTGTGTTTAGTAGATCACCTTTTTCTTCAGGGCTTCCTTCTGGCTCTGGACCTGAAGAGGTAAAAGTCACATGTTCTAATTATATTAATCTCTTAATATTTTAGATTAAAAATGAAGGCAGACTTCCAAAAAACAAGCTCTTGAATTGAACTGAAACATAAAAAAATAAAAAAAAAGCCATAGGCTTTATTAGACAGTAGATGGAATGAGAAAGAAAGAAAGGGGAATGATGAGAGAGAGAGGAGGACATGCAGCAAATGTCGGAGTCGGGATTCAAACTCACAATACTGTGGCTGGCCGTTCATTTTACCACATTTCCCCAAGAGATGGCACTGTTCCCTCTAAGCTGCTCGCACTCAGTGCACCGCAGTGCACCGCTCGCACTCAGTGCACCGCAGTGCACCGCTCGCACTCAGTGCACCGCAGTGCACCGCTCGCACTCAGTGCACCGCAGTGCACCGCTCGCACTCAGTGCACCGCAGTGCACCGCTCGCACTCAGTGCACCGCAGTGCACCGCGCGCACTCAGTGCACCGCGCGCACTCAGTGCACCGCGCGCACTCAGTGCACCGCAGTGCACCGCTCGCACTCAGTGCACCGCAGTGCACCGCTCGCACTCAGTGCACCGCAGTGCACCGCTCGCACTCAGTGCACCGCAGTGCACCGCTCGCACTCAGTGCACCGCGCGCACTCAGTGCACCGCGCGCACTCAGTGCACCGCGCGCACTCAGTGCACCGCGCGCACTCAGTGCACCGCAGTGCACCGCGCGCACTCAGTGCACCGCTCGCACTCAGTGCACCGCAGTGCACCGCTCGCACTCAGTGCGCACAAGAAAATCTATGGTGCGCAGAAAATAAAATTCACCACAAATGGCCACCGGGGCCAATCAAGCAGGAAGCGCAAGTGTTTGACACAGTAGAAGACTCTTGTGGACAGTAGAAGACTCTTGAGGACAGTAGAAGACTCTTGTGGACAGTAGAAGACTCTTGTGGACAGTAGAAGGCTCTTGTGGACAGTAGAAGACTCATGTGGACAGTAGAAGACTCTTGTGGACAGTAGAAGACTCTTGTGGACAGTAGAAGACTCTTGTGGACAGTAGAAGACTCTTGTGGACAGTAGAAGACTCTTGTGGACAGTAGAAGACTCTTGTGGACAGTAGAAGACTCTTGTGGACAGTAGAAGACTCTTGTGGACAGTAGAAGGCTCTTGTGGACAGTAGAAGGCTCTTGTGGACAGTAGAAGACTCTTGTGGACAGTAGAAGACTCTTGTGGACAGTAGAAGACTCATGTGGACAGTAGAAGACTCTTGAGGACAGTAGAAGACTCTTGAGGACAGTAGAAGACTCTTGTGGACAGTAGAAGACTCTTGAGGACAGTAGAAGACTCTTGTGGACAGTAGAAGACTCTTGTGGACAGTAGAAGACTCTTGTGGACAGTAGAAGACTCTTGTGGACAGTAGAAGACTCTTGAGGACAGTAGAAGACTCTTGAGGACAGTAGAAGACTCTTGTGGACAGTAGAAGACTCTTGAGGACAGTAGAAGACTCTTGAGGACAGTAGAAGACTCATGTGGACAGTAGAAGACTCTTGTGGACAGTAGAAGACTCTTGTGGACAGTAGAAGACTCTTGAGGACAGTAGAAGACTCTTGTGGACAGTAGAAGACTTGTGGACAGTAGAAGACTCTTGTGGACAGTAGAAGACTCTTGTGGACAGTAGAAGACTCTTGAGGACAGTAGAAGACTCTTGTGGACAGTAGAAGACTCTTGTGGACAGTAGAAGACTCTTGTGGACAGTAGAAGACTCTTGTGGACAGTAGAAGACTCTTGTGGACAGTAGAAGACTCTTGAGGACAGTAGAAGACTCTTGTGGACAGTAGAAGACTTGTGGACAGTAGAAGACTCTTGTGGACAGTAGAAGACTCTTGTGGACAGTAGAAGACTCTTGTGGACAGTAGAAGACTCTTGTGGACAGTAGAAGACTCTTGAGGACAGTAGAAGACTCTTGTGGACAGTAGAAGACTCTTGTGGACAGTAGAAGACTCTTGTGGACAGTAGAAGACTCTTGTGGACAGTAGAAGACTCTTGTGGACAGTAGAAGACTCTTGAGGACAGTAGAAGACTTGTGGACAGTAGAAGACTCTTGTGGACAGTAGAAGACTCTTGTGGACAGTAGAAGACTCTTGTGGACAGTAGAAGACTTGTGGACAGTAGAAGACTCTTGTGGACAGTAGAAGACTCTTGTGGACAGTAGAAGACAGTAGATAATTAATCATTATTTAATGCATTTGGAAAACAATTTGTACATTGAGCCTTGCATTTGTTGCTTTCTTACAAGTTACAGGTCAAATCTTGCGTGTAATTTATAGTAATTCATTCGTTCACACAAACACAGCATATTTTCCTGGCCCGGCCCCTCAGAACCCAATATGGCCCTCCAGTCAAAAAGTTTGGGGACCACTGTTCTAGACAGACCTTTACCATGGTTAATAAAAAATGTATCAGAGTGCACTTTATATTAAATGTATTTAATTACATCTTCCAATACTGTTCTACTGTCCTGGAGACAGAAGGGTCCTGGCTAGATTCACATCTATGCTGGACCATGAGTGTCGCCCCCTGCAGGACACTCTGTCCGCTCTGGAGAGCAGCTTCAGTGAGAGACTGATCCACCCTCGCTGTGTGAAGGAAAGGTTTCGTAGGTCTTTCCTTCCTGCTGCTGTCAGACTTTATAACAAAAACTGTTAGTACTGAACATGTGATGTGCAATACCTGTGAATAAGAGTGTTCTATTTTGTTTTTATTCTGTTTACTTACCTGCTAATAGTATTTACCTAGTCTTGTGCTAGCTAATTTTACTTTATTTTATTTTATTCTATTATCATTATTTTATTATTTTTATCTTTATCTTTTTTATTGTTTATTTATCTATTTTATTTTATTTCCCAAGAGTTCTATTAAGAGTGTTTTTGTTTTTTTTAAACTTCCTATAATCTGTCCTTTCCTCCTGTTCTACTGCGTTGAAATTTCCCCTTGTGTGGATATTAAAGGATTATCTTATCTTATCTTATCTTAAATATGTCGGTGTAATCCCTCATTCGTCCAGGCGTGTTCCATTGTAGAAAAAGCTTCAGTTGTTTCATCTGGACTCGGTTAGAAAAAATTTGACGTTTCGACTCTCATCCAATCTTTTACTGTCGGGATCACATGCAATGGTATTTATTTATTTATTTATTTGTCTATGGTAGTTTTTATTTATTTATAGGAGATCTTCTACTGAAAGTGTTTTTCAGACTTCCTATAAGTGATCTGTTCTTCTGTATCTACCTCTGTATCTACCTGCGTTGCAACAATGAAATTTCCCCATGTGGGACAATAAAGGAATATCTTATCTTATCTTATCTTACTGTCCACAAGAGTCTTCTACTGTGTCAAACACTTGCGCTTCCTGTTGGATTGGCCCCGGTGGCCGTTTGTGGTGAATTTTATTTTCTGCGCACCATAGATTTTCTTGTGCGCGCACTGAGTTAGCTTCAAACGCTACTTCTTTTGTTCCAACACTGCTGCCGCTGACATGTATCGCTGTGTCTTGCACGCCTTGGCCTCTGTTTACACCCCCACCGTCTCCACACTTGGCTACGTCACGGGGGGTGGGGTCTGCATTTCCGGGTCTGTGAGTGGGATCCAAGATATGGGTGATATTTCTTAACTATTGTGTTATGGGTGTTGCACTACACTTAATATCATCAAATATGCCCTAAGGGTAGACTACGAAACAGGAAAAATAGCTTTATATGGGATCTTTAAAGGGGAACTATTAGTCAATGTACCAGACAAATATTCCATGGTGCTCAAGAGGCAAAAGCTATGAGGGATTTTTGAAACGTTCCATATCTAAGCTCTATATTTTGGTGTCACAGTTCTCAGCCCTCTCTCAAACATGTCAGTGACAGGCCCTCCAGCTGATATTACGCCAACATTTCACAATACCATTTTCTTTTTTAAATTACCTTTTTTATTGCACAGCAATTACAAAAAATGAACATGTAACAAAATGTTATAAAATATAAAAACATATTTTTGTTAGAAAAAAGTATAAAAGTTTTTTTAAAAAGTATAAAAAATAAAAGGGTATCATCTGAACTATTAGAAAATAATTAAAGTGAATAGATCAAAATGTCATTAGTCTTGAAAAGCATGTCTAACGTCTCGGGCTGCAGGAGTCTACGTGCAACTGAAGAACTAGCATTTCTTTCTCTTCCTTGGCCTGCCGCTCTCCTGACACTGCTCCTCATTTGTGGCCAGAGTTTCCTGGAGCTCTTTGTTCTCTCGCTTCAGGGCAGAGTTGGTCTCCTCTGATGTGGTCAGAGCCTCAGGGACATGTATGGTCTCCTCCTGCTCTGTCACTCTGCAGTGGAGTTCTTTCACTATATTTTCCAGCCTGACCTTCTTGTCCTGCAGGGTTTGGAGTTTGCTCTCAGCCTCATGGATGATGCTCCTCTGCTCGATCAGGGCGGATGTCAGAAAGGACACTTTCTTCTCCAGCTCCTGACTCTCTCTCTCCTGCAGCTCCAGTTGGCTCTGAACCTCTCTGGTGGAACACTTCTCTTGGTCCAGAGTAGATTTGAGTGTTTTCAGAGCTGCTTTGTAGGCCCATTCCTGCAGGTCAATAGAACTCTGTAGTTGGCGAACCTTGCGCTTCTTCGCCTTCTTGTCCATGTACTTCTCTTTCAGGTTCTGTTTGAGAGCGTCCTCCTGATGGGACTTCTGTGTGATTGTATCTAGGAGACGCTGGGTTTGCCTTTGTGTTCTGTGTTCTGTTCTCTTAAGATATGATTGCATTCACTTTAACTGTTTCCTCCTCCACGGCTTTCCTGGCTTCCTCCTCCAGTGCACTGAAAGCAGAGGTCTTCTCCTCTTCCTGCTGTTTCAGGATATTTTCCTTCCACTCTTTAAACTGGGTTTGGGGATGAGTTTTTAATGAAGCCTGGTTCTCCTCCTTCTGCCTCTTCAACTGCTGTTTCAGCTCCTCGTTCTGTTTGAGCAGATCTTCTCTGGAGGCCTGGTTCTCCTTCTCCCCTGAGTCCTGAGGAATGTATGTGCTCTTTGGCCTCCCACTCTCCTGCCACTGCTCCTCATTTGTGGCCAGAGTTTCCTGGAGCTGTTTGTTCTCTTGCTTCAGGGCAGAGTTGGTCTCCTCTGATGTGGTCAGAGCCTCAGGTTGCTCCTCTATCTCCTGCTCCACAGTCCTCAGCTGTTCTTTAAGGCTGTTCCTGAGGCTCTCCTTCTCCTGGCTGCCGTCCTTCACTTGCTTTGTCAGCTCATTTATTTGTGCCAGAGCAGAGACATGAGCAGCATGGCATTGTATGACATCATTAAATGTGACCCTCTCTGTTTGAAGGTCCTGGTTCAGTGTTTGTGTCCTGGCCAGCTGCTCCTGTATGGTCTTCTCCAGGGCAGATTTGAGTGAGTACACTTCCTGTGTTTGTCGCTCCACTTTGTTTTGAGCTGCTGTGAAGGCCCATTCCGGCTGGTTCAGAAAACTCTGTAGATGGAGCACTTGAATCTTCAGAACCTGCTTCTTCATTTTTGCCTTCTTCAGGTTCCATTTGAGAGCTTCCACCTGATGGGTCTTCCGTGTGATTGCATCAAGGAGACCCCGGGGCTTCCTTTTTGTTTTGTGTACATCTCTCTTGAGTTTGTGCACAATTGCCTTCAGTTGATTTATTTCCTCTTCCACGGCTTTCCTGGCTTCCTCCTTCAGTGCACTAAAGGCAGAGGCCTTCTCCTCTAGCAGAAGACTGATCTCCTCTTTGTGCTGTTTCAGGATTTTTTCCTTCCATTCTTCAAACTGGTTTTGGGGCCGAGTTTTTAATCCCCAGATTATTTTGAGCATATCTTTTTGGAAGGCCTGGCTCTCCTCCTTCTGCCTCTTCAACTGCTGTCTCAGCTCCTCGTTCTGTTTGAGCAGATCTTCTCTGGAGGCCTGGTTCTCCTTCTCCCCTGTGTCCTGAGGAGTGTGTGTGCTCATGGGAGTGTTCTCCTGTAGCACAAACTGCTGATGGAGCATCCCTCCCTCTGGGCCCACAGACATGTTATATATGTCTGTAGTATTTTGCAGCTCCTCTGTTTGCACGGCTGTGTGCTGCTGCCTACAGTTCATTTGAACGCTGGCTCTTCGAGCCTCTGAGTTCTGTTTTTTGTTCATCTCGCTCGAGTTTTCTGTCTGGAAGTGAATGAGACTAAAATGTACAGATCACACATATAAGTAGATCCCCATGTGACATCATCACACGCATCACAAAGGAACAGAACAATATTTTCTATGGTTACAAGTTGATACAAGCTTCTTTGGTGTTTTATGGCTGCTGATAGGCTAGCAGAGTTTGTTATAAATAAAAAAAGGCGGCCTACAGACCGGGGTGTCCAAAGCGTCCAGTTTGCATTCAAAGTCTATGTAAACGCACGTCAAACGCGTCCTGCATTTTGGATGAAATATCACTTATTATGGGATTCTGTTTTCTGGCGTTTTCGGCGTCAAGCACGACATGTCCAAAGCATCTGATGCAGAAAAGTTGAGTTTTTTCCAACTTTTCTGCGTTGGACGCGGCGCAGCCAATCAGAGATGACGCTCCAGTGACGAGCTACGCACGACCCGGAAGAAGACCCAAAACAAACCCCGCCACAATAAAAATAAAATCTTTAGACGCAGCTCTTAGAGCAAATAATGATATTGACTAAACTCTGCTCACCTCTGAAGTATCTGCGGGTCCCAGACGGGCCCTGGGGCCCATCGCCTCCGTTTTTGGACTTTGTAAAGTTAATAAACCAATGCCATGGTCCAATATTAAACTCCATAACACCACGAGAAAAGCAACACAGCACAACTCCTCCACTGAGCATGAGCGTCTGCTTGTGAGTTTATTTGTCCGGGGCGTCTGTCTTGAAATGTACAGGCGTCCAACTTCTGTGTGGGGCGCAAAATTTGGTGCCGCGGTGTGAGGACGGCTTTACATTACCGCCAGACTTTATTCTTTCGACTTTATTCTTTCGACTTCCCATGTTGATACATACGACGTACACTGGAGCCACTCAGGAGGAGAACTACAGTCTAAGGAATAAAGTCTGGCGGTAATGCAACACTCGGATGTCAACCGCCATAAAACAACAACAACAACAACAACAACACTACAGTAGGTGGCGGTGATGTAACACTTGGATACCAACCACCATAAAAAAAAGATGTTGATACTTTGTGACATATTGATTCTTTGTGACATCACGCAGGTAACTCCGTTCATGTCCATGTCTGAGGAATAAAGTCTGGCGGTAATGCAACAATTGGATGCCAACCGCCATAAAACAACAACAACAACAACAACTACGAAACGTCTGAGGAATAAAGTCTGGCGGTAATGCAACACTCGGATGCCAACCGCCATAAAACAACAACAACAACAACAACAAGATAAGATAAGATATTCCTTTATTGTCCCACATGGGGAAATTTCATTGGTGCAACGCAGGTAGATACAGAGGTAGATACAGAAGAACAGATCACTTATAGGAAGTCTGAAAAACACTTTCAGTAGAAGATCTCCTATAAATAAACAAAAACTCCCATAGACAAATAAATAAATACCATTGCATGTGATCACGACAGTAATTGCACATCAATATGTTTCACGACGGCACATAGATTGCACATGAATTTCACAGTAATTGCACATGAATCACAACAGTAATTGCACATATGACGGAATTGCACATGGTTAGGTCAGTATTGTGAGTGTTCAGGACTAACAGTGTTTGTTATAAAGTCTGACAGCAGCAGGAAGGAAAGACCTACGAAACCTTTCCTTCACACAGCGAGGGTGGATCAGTCTCTCACTAAAGCTGCTCTCCAGAGCGGACAGAGTGTCACAGGTACCAGACAGGAGGTCTTCCAGACCTGTGGTACCACCCTCAGCTTCAGGCTCATGCTGAAGACATGCTCCATAACTCCACACAGTTCATCTGCGCAGGACTTAAGGAGCCTGGGGCTGATGCCATCAGGTCCTGCTGCCTTCCTCACTTTAATCCTCTTCAGCTCACTCCTCACCTGTGCTGCTGTGACAGTCAGTGGTTGGCAGGGGGACCGTGTGCTGGGGGGATGGGTGAGTCCAGGCGAAGTGCGGAGCTGATGGTCCGGGGCAGATAAGCGAAGAGGAACAGATGCAGGGCATTGTCCAGCTGTGGAAGAGGGAGCGTGCAGCTGTGCAGGGGGAGTGAGCATTTAAATCATTCACCCACTGTAGATCCCCCTCTGTCTGGGCAGGGGGGATTTTGAAGCCCGAGATGGTTTTCAGGCTCCTCCACACTCCCTGAATGTTCTTCTGCTGCAGCTGCTCCTCCATCCTCCTCTTGTAGCCGGCCTCAGCCTGCCTGATCTTCCTCCTCAGCTCCTTCTGCACAGTCCTCAGCTCCTCCTTGTTCCCTGACCTGAAGGCTCTCTTCTTCTCCTTCAGCAGAGCCTTCAGTTCACGGTTAATCCAAGGCTTGTTGTTTGGAAAACACCGCACCGTCCGGGAGGGAACAATGTTCTCAAAACAGAAGTTGATGTAGTCCGTGATGCACACTGTGATGGTGTTGATGTCCTCCCCATGTGGGTCATAAAGCTCAGTCCAGACAGTGGTGGTGAAGCAGTCCCTCAGAGCCTCCTCGCTCTCAGCAGACCACATCCTCACCTCTCGGGACACCACAGGCTGCCTGCGCACGATGGGTTCATACACAGGCCTCTGATGTACAAGGTTGTGGTCCGAGCTGCCCAGGGGAGGGAGGGGGGAAGAAGAATAAGCCTCCTTGGTGTTGGCAAAAAACAAGTCCAATGTTCTATTGTTTCTGGTGGGGCAGGTAACATACTGGGTGTATGTTGGTAGAACAGAAGAGGGAGAAGCGAAGCACACATTTGCAAACACATTCTGATTTTAGCCGTGTTCCGGGAGCCGATAGTGAGCCAGGCCCCTTTGGTTCTGTTAGAATCCAGCAGCAAAAAGCCTCTGTCCAGCTGTCGTTTTGTAGCAGTTGTTTCGGAGGGCGACAGTGGAAAAACTGATAAAACAATGTCCATAGGAACATGGGGGGGATGTCCCAGCATCCCGTGTCCTTAGACCCTCCTTCTCGTCCAGGAAAAACTACAAAAACCTCCTTGGGAAAAAGTAGAAACCTGGAGTTCCACAGTGAAGGAGAGATCTGACTCCCTCAGACGGACGCGAGACAGAGAGTGGAGCTGGAGCCACTCAGGAGGAGAACCAGTTCTTCAGGAGGAGAACCAGCTCTTCAGAAGGAGAACCAGCTCTTCAGGAGGAGAACCAGCTCTTCAAGAGGAGAACCAGTTCTTCAGGAGGAGAACCAGTTCTTCAGGAGGAGAACCAGCTCTTCAGAAGGAGAACCAGTTCTTCAGGAGGAGAACCAGCTCTTCAAGAGGAGAACCAGTTCTTCAGGAGGAGAACCAGTTCTTCAGGAGGAGAACCAGTTCTTCTGGAGGAGAATGGTTCTTCAGGAGGAGAACCGGTTCTTCAGGAGGAGAACCAGCTCTTCAAGAGGAGAACCAGCTCTTCAAGAGGAGAACCAGTTCTTCAGGAGGAGAACCAGTTCTTCAGGAGGAGAACCAGTTCTTCTGGAGGAGAATGGTTCTTCAGGAGGAGAACCGGTTCTTCAGGAGGAGAACCGGTTCTTCAGGAGGAGAACCGGTTCTTCTGGAGGAGAATGGTTCTTCAGGAGGAGAACCAGTTCTTCTGGAGTAGAGACCGTTTCTCCAGGGACTCGAGGAGCATCTGGTTCCACAGGTCATCAATGTGCCTGTTCCACTCCCCGGGAAGTGGGAGAAGAAGAAGCACAAGGCAATTAACAGTTTGCAAGTGAAATTAAATATGAAATATTGTTTGATAGAATAAGTAGTCAAAGCAGAGGATAGTGCTCAAGGTCGGGATCTAGATTAGGCTTTTTCAGAAGAGGTTTAATGACTGCATGTTTGAAGGACTGTGGAACATAGCCACTTTGGAGTGAAGTATTTATTATATTAAGAATAGGGTCTATAATTAGGGGGAGAATGTCTTTGAGGAGTCTGCTTGGAATGGGGTCTAGGACACAAGTTGAGCTTTTAGAGGACATAATGGCTGAAGTTATCTCTGCTTGATCAACAGCTGTGAACCTTTCTAAGTTTACAGGTGGATTTATATGGGACGTTAGATTTACAGCTTGGGCTAGTTCAGGGCTAATAGCGGGGGTAATTTCATCTAATTTATCTCTGATTGTTTTTATTTTATTGTTAAAAAATAGGAGGAAATCATCAGAGCTGAGTGTAGCTGGGATTGAGGGCTCTACTGCACTGTGACAGTTTGTTAGCCTAGCTACAGTGCTGAAAAGGAATTTAGTGTTACTTTTGTTGACTTCTATTAGATTTGAATAATATCTGGTTTGGGCCTTACGCAGAGCCTGCTTATAGGACAGCAGGCAACTTTTCCATGCTTTTAGGGATTCTTCGGTGTGAGAGCGACGAAATAATCCCTCTAACTTTCTAACTCTTTGTTTATGTGAACGCAGTTCTTGGTTGTACCATGGGGAGGCGCGCTTTGGCCTAATGACCTCTTTTAACAGAGCTGCAACATCAAGTGCAGATTTTAGGGAATTCATGGTCAGGTCGACAAATTGGTCACTTACACTGGGACTAAACCTGTTCTCAGCAGGATCACATGACATGATCACATAACATGATCACATGACATGATCACGTGACATGTCACTGAATATTGGCTCTATTATTTCTTTGAATTTTGAGATAGATTTTTCAGATATTGTCTTTTTCATTATAACAATATTCTGTGGGACTGGATGATCTTTAAGAATAAACTGAACGGTAATTAGGAATTTATATTACAATATAGGGTTTTGAGGGAAGACAATGAGGTCACTAATCTCTATTCCATACGTTAGGACAAGATCCATTTAAAGATTTATTTATTTTCCTTTTTTGCCCTTAGGCATCTTTCTGCACTTGTATCCATAAAAAATATGATGTGTAATGAATTAAATAATAGATTCAATAGCCTATATTATATTCATTTCTCACTGTGGCCCTCAGAGGCAACCGTTGTTGTGATTTTGGGCCTTACAAAAATAAATTGAATTGAATTGACACACAGATAACCATTCACTCAATTTAGAGTTGCCAATTTTGTCAACCCGTGCGTGTCTTTGGACGGTGGGAGGAGTCGGAGAACCCGGAGGGAACCCACGGTAACACCATGGATCTATTATAATATCTGGATAGGGTATGGCTAGGCGCAGTGTGTCGTAACCACCCCCAGTGGCCACTCCGTTGGTACTGCAGCCAAAGAAATCCCGCGGCCCAGAAAGCTTTTTTTCCCTAGAGCGCAATGTAACGAAAAACTGCTCGTGTTCGGCTGACAGGGCACTTAGAGCTTTCAGAAATGTCGGATATAGCGGCAATTCTTACCTATGTTCGGGTCATTGACTTTGTCTAATTTTAAGATTCTTCAGTTGTCTTTAAAACGCATTTTAAGCTGTTAGCTTCGGCTAAACTCTAGCGATTAGCGATAGATTTTGGTAAATACATATACAAAATGTACAGTTTAGCAGTATGTATATAATATAATTAAATTGACATGTAAAAACAAAATTGCATTAATGAGCAAATGTTCTGATGTAAAAGTAAAGAAGCAGCACAACAGCGTCAGACCCTGAGCTGGAATCCACCCACAAAGATCATGTGATGTTGGTCTGGCCCGGGAATCAAACCTATGGCAAGAGCGCTAACCGCTGTACCACCGTGTTTTCTAATTTATATTTAATCATTTTTGATTATAAAAACCTTTAATTTCCTCAAAAACCGTCAGTGTGCTTTATAATCCGGTGCGCTTAATATATGGATTAAATCTGGTTGTGCTTACCGACCTCGAAGCAATTTGTGTGGTACACGGCGCTCGCGGCGCTCGGTCAAAATGTAAACTACATTATTACTACAACATTACTGCTGTGATAAGGACACTTAAATAAAGGACCCTGAATTCAGGACCCCAAGGGGGCTCCTGACAAAAGACCCTGGATCTATTATCGCAAGAGACACGCTTATGATGCAGACTTTAAACTCTGGTCTAAAGTATCAGAGCTTTCACGAAGGCCAGAATCATCACTGAACTGCCACAACACTGACTCGGAGATGGATCCGGGATGCGGGATGTTTGGAATGCAGCCCAACTGTTAAACACAGACACTGAAGATGAAGAATTTGAGGGATTTGTGGACGAGGAATGAACTGAAAAAGTGGGTGCGTTGTGTTGTATTTTACGTGTTATAACTGAGCAAGTCTGGGAGTAGTTGTCAATTGCTAACGTGTCTTTTAGCTGTATCAGTGTTTCTGTTCGTGTTATGAATGAGGCTGGGAGTTGTTGAATGTAGAGATGTAGTGGGGCTCTCATTCAAAAAGTGTAATTCCAAGTGCTCAGGTGGATTTATTGTGCCAAACTCTAAAGTGCAAAAATAGTGAAAAACAGTGCAAAATATTTACAGTGAAAACCCCAAAATTCATATATTTACATCGTTCAAAAGTGGAGTTCAACTTTAACTCACGTCTTCTTTAACTCCATCAGACTCTGCACCCCTGTTACCTGCTCTGTGGCCGGTGACAGACTCGCCCCCCAGCCAAGAGCCCCTCCCCTTTATCCCTCACATGCCCCTCCCACTGTGCAAAATACATGGATAAATCCCAAAATGAAGTTACAACAATTATGTGTGGCCTCTTCCTACTTAGCAAGAGCTCATTAATTAAACATTCATATTCAAAATAACCTAATAAAAATGCATAAAACTGTGGTTAAATAGCTGATGTCACATGGTCAGCACCACGGCATGAACAGCGCCCATTTAAACTACCAGGAGATACTGGCTCGGTTTCGGTCCAACGCGTCGCATCGGAAGCTGCAAGACAATAGGTAAGATCTGGTGTGTATGATTATTAGAATTAACATAACGTGCGCAAGTGTGCACCCTCTGCGAATTAGTGCCGGAGGAGTGCGGGGAAAGATGTCAATGATCCGTGTGGTGCGAGTGAATGAAACAGCGGGGAATGAACGAGTGTGTTGGACTGTGCGCCCGGGCATGAACAGGCCGCGCGGTTGTTCAGCAAACAAACGGAGACTACAATTACAGACGGACTGGCTCTGTCACTCCGTTTCTTTACGTGTTTTAACTGAGCAAGTCTAGGAGTTGTTGTCAATACGCTAACGTGTCTTTTAGCGGTATCAGACTGTGTTTTTTTTTTACATGTTATAACTGTACAAGGCTGGTAGTTGTTGTAAATACGCTCATTAATGTTTGAACAATGTTGATCTGAATGAGTTGAACGTGTTTAATAAAGCTCAACTGACTGATTTATCTGTTTTGTTTCGCTTGATGCGCTTTATAGTCCGGTGCGCTTTATATATGAACAATTATCCAAATGGACCATTTATATTCCAGTGCGCTTTTTTGAGCGGAAAATACGGTACACGTCCCACAATCCTTTGCTGCGGCCGCCCCTCCCCGTGCTGCTCTGCGCAGAGAGCAGAGGCCTGAGCGAGGAAAGAGACGTGTGGTTTTGGGAAACACGTGGAAGAAAGAAAAGAGACGGTTTAGTGGACGTTAGAGCTGTGCTAAAAGTGGCGCTAATGTGGAGCTAACAACAAAAAAACAACTTCTGTGATGATGCTCTGTGAGGAAAAGATCCAAACCAGTGCAAACCTGGACAGATCAGGACCCACAGGTAAATACAGGTCAGAGTGTGATGAAGTATGAACATTACTGTGTCCACACTAATGTGACCGTGACACAAACACAATAAACTCATTTGAGTCACTACATGAATCATTTCAGAATCAGAATCAGAAAGGATTTATTGCCATTGGCAATAAACAGAATTCACAAACGTGTTTACATCTGCTATGGGATAAAAAACAACAACAACAACAATGAGCTATAAGATAAAAATAAGAATAAAAAGAAAAATAGGCTATGTACACAAATTTACAGTTGAGTTTACATATGTAGTGTAGAAAGTGACGTAAATTATGTTTAAAGTGACAGTGTTTTGGAAGTGTTCATGAGTCCAACAGCAAAGGGAAAGAAACAGTTCTTATGGCGGGAGATTCTGGTCCAGATGCACCTTAGCCTCCTGCCTGAGGGGAGTGGCCTCCTGCCTGAGGGGAGTGGCCTCCTGCCTGAGGCGAGTGGCTCAAATAGTCCGTGTCCAGGGTGAGAAGAGTCGGCTGTGATCGACCTGCTTGTCCAGAGCCCTGGAGACGTACAGCTCCTGCAGAGATGGAAGTCTGCAGCTGATTCTCAGCAGAGCTTACAATGCGCTGTAGTCTCTGTTTGTCCCTGGCTGTGGCTCCAGCGTACCACACAGTGATGGAGGAGGTGAGGATGGACTCAATGATGGCCGGGTAGAACTGCACCATCTACCCTGGCAGCTTGGCTTTCCTCAGCTGCCGTAGGAAATACATCCTCTGCTGGGCCTTCTGATTTTTCACTAAGATCATCTTAAACTCTGAAAATAGTGATCTCATATTGAGTTTGAGCAGAAATTTTATCTCTGATATTAACATTACATTCAAAATTCCATGTTCCTGTTCATGCTGCTGATGCATGAATATGGACTCCAGTCTTTCTCCTGATGCAGATTTTTGCATCAGTGTCCACATAGAACTATTACTAGGCTATATAAATCTATTTATTTTTTATATTTTTTATTGTTTTATGTTTTACGTTATGTTTGGCCCGCAACCCAGCCTGAGCGTCGAAATTCGGGCCGTCAAATGAGTTTGACACCCCTGTATAATCTACGGGAAAACTTGGAGCACCTTTATTTAGATTCAATTAGATTAGCCTTTAATGTCCTGTCTGTTTAAAGTTTGGTCAGGACTATCTTTGCAGGAGGATCTGACCTATTACGCATGTTTTGGGGTCCAATTTGACCATGAATCATTTGACATTATGTTATTGTAGTTCTTGTAAGTATCATCATTAACAAAAGGTGCACTGTCACTTTAAACTAGATCACGTCCTTTCAGCTGAAGCCCCGCCCAGTTTGCATTGCGCATGCTCTTCCTATCATCTGGATCACCCGAAAACATATAAGCGCCTCCTGTCGGCGCAGCTCCCTGTCATTTACGTATCTACACTGCAGTTTCAACTCGTCTACCGAACCAGAAATGCAGGTTAAACACATCCTGCGTCCCTCGGCCCACAAAGAATTCATAAAGACTCGTTTGTGAGGAGAAATATCTACTGTTAACCGATTAAATAGTTTAAATTGACTGTTTGATTGTGGAGTCGGCTCAAAATGTCGGAGAATGCGAATGATGAGTCATATTGGTCCATTTTCGCTTGTGTTTACCGGTGTAAAGTTCATCCCTGCAGGTACACTTGACAAGCTAACATGTTTCAACTGTTGTACACTAAATATTTGTTATCTGATTGTATTACAATGCACAATTCCACCAATGCAAGTTTGATTAATTCAGCTTGCCTTGTCTGCAGGGATACGTTTGTATCATTTATTCATATTTTGGTTACAGAAAAACAGCTAAAGCTAATGTTTTAAACAGGTTGCTATGCCTTTGGAAACTTCCGGTTATTACTTAATTTAGCCATATATTTAGTAATAGAGCCTTAAATTATCACCCACACACATCAAACTGTTTTTAACAAGATTTTGAGGAATTGTGCAGAAGGATTTGTTTCTGATTCTATGTCTAAGTCTGATTTATTAAAGCTTAAACTCCAAAATAATCTGTATTTAAATGTTCAAATTTGCCGTAAGTTGACTTAAATCCCTTGAATCCTCTTACTGAATGGTTAGTAAATGAAGCAGTGATGTGACAGCTCATGTTACAGTTTCAAATCTCTTCCCTTCAGGTCACTTTCCATCGCTCTAAAACCGGAATGTTCCTCTCCCACTTCAACAATGAACTTGCCATTCTCACAGTGAACAATGGTGAGGTTCAGGCGCAAAACATGCATTCCCGTCTTGGCCGTGCTCGTCCTCATTCTCGTCGCGTCCGTGGTGCTGAGGAACCTACCACCAGAAGATTCCAGCCCCGTCAGCTTGGTCCAACCTCCCGAAACGGACCAGAGAGACGGCGAGGCCCACGGTAAAACCACTAAAGTGCCTGCGCCCGCCCGACCGGAGCGAGACGCACAGCTGGAGCAAACGTTGAGAAGATCCCCCCCTCCGAATTACTACGTGCACGTGTTCTACTATCCCTGGTATGGCAATCCGACGTTTGACGGGATGTACGTGCACTGGGACCATCCGCAGCTGCCGCACTGGGACGCTAAAGTGGCGCAGGGCTACCCACAAAGCAGACACGTCCCTCCTGACGACATCGGCTCCAACTATTACCCGGCGCTCGGTGCGTACAGCTCCAAAGACCCGGCCGTGGTGGAGAGTCACATGCAGCAGCTGCGATTGGCGGCGATAGGTAACCAAAACCTGCACAAATGTATAATATAAATGCGTGTCTGCAATTGTTTGACCCAAAAAGCTGCGTAGATGTCGCTAAAACCTAAGCATTGATGAGTTGTGACTGGGGATCGTCATCCAAATGTTATTCAATTGTCTCGTTGTTAACCTGATAATGTTACTGTATTTAATGCAGTTTTGTAGGATGCTCTGATCAGAACTGTCCTTGTAGGGTGGTCAAAAGTATCGAAAATCAGATACTAATCGATACTAACACTAATATCGAGACAAGATACTCATTTGAGCAAGTATCAATACAATTAAAACTCATAAATGTGACAGAATTGGACCAGTTTTAGAATGAGCTCGAGCTTTATCTGTGCGTTCACACTATAGCTAAAGTAACTACTAAACCTGGACAAGATCAGGACTAAACGAGGACTAGAACAAACCCAAGTCCATATCAGGAACAAGCAAAGACAAGTGTGAACGCAGCCTTGGACCACTATTATTTTGTGCTGAATGTCAGTCCCTTTGGGCCTCTCTCAGTTGCCCGCATGGACCTGATCTAGATTTAGAACAGCTCAGCCAAAGGGTTCACATTTGGCCAAAAACGCTGCTGTTTATATGAGAGCTGGACAGTAGACAGTGTAGAGAGGGCAACAGACCCAAACCAGGACTCACACAGAACTGAACCAGGTCTGACCCAAACCAGGACTCACACAGGACTGAACCAGGTCTGACCCAAACCAGGACTCACACAGAACTGAACCAGGTCTGACCCAAACCAGGACTCACACAGGACTGAACCAGGTCTAACCCAAACCAGGACTCACACAGGACTGAACCAGGTCTGACCCAAACCAGGACTCGCACAGGACTGAACCAGGTCTGACCCAAACCAGGACTCACACAGGACTGAACCAGGTCTGACCCAAACCAGGACTCACACAGGACTGAACCAGGTCTAACCCAAACCAGGACTCACACAGGACTGAACCAGGTCTGACCCAAACCAGGACTCACACAGGACTGAACCAGGTCTGACCCAAACCAGGACTCACACAGGACTGAACCAGGTCTGACCCAAACCAGGACTCACACGGGACTGAACCAGGTCTGACCCAAACCAGGACTCACACGGGACTGAACCAGGTCTGACCCAAACCAGGACTCACACGGGACTGAACCAGGTCTGACCCAAACCAGGACTCACACGGGACTGAACCAGGTCTGACCCAAACCAGGACTCACACGGGACTGAACCAGGTCTGACCCAAACCAGGACTCCTACAGGACTGAACCAGGTCTGACCCAAACCAGGACTCACACAGGACTGAACCAGGTCTAACCCAAACCAGGACTCACACAGGACTGAACCAGGTCTGACCCAAACCAGGACTCACACGGGACTGAACCAGGTCTAACCCAAACCAGGACTCACACGGGACTGAACCAGGTCTAATCCAAACCAGGACTCACACGGGACTGAACCAGGTCTAATCCAAACCAGGACTCACACGGGAACTGAACCAGGTCTAATCCAAACCAGGACTCACACGGGACTGAACCAGGTCTAACCCAAACCAGGACTCCTACAGGACTGAACCAGGTCTAACCCAAACCAGGACTCACACAGGACTGAACCAGGTCTGACCCAAACCAGGACTCACACGGGACTGAACCAGGTCTGACCCAAACCAGGACTCACACGGGACTGAACCAGGTCTAATCCAAACCAGGACTCACACGGGACTGAACCAGGTCTGACCCAAACCAGGACTCACACGGGACTGAACCAGGTCTGACCCAAACCAGGACTCACACGGGACTGAACCAGGTCTAACCCAAACCAGGACTCACACGGGAACTGAACCAGGTCTAATCCAAACCAGGACTCACACGGGAACTGAACCAGGTCTGACCCAAACCAGGACTCACACAGGACTGAACCAGGTCTAACCCAAACCAGGACTCACACAGGACTGAACCAGGTGGTCTGTGCATTCTGTGAATGGCCAGAATTGTAACTCACACACTTCAAAACTAGTGCACTGGAGTCACGCTACTGTCCCCACATGGACAAGATAATCATAAAACAACATTCATGGCATAAATGATAGAATAATGAATACAATCAAATTGTATGTTGTTTTTTCCCACTCACGTAAACAGTAGGGTTGTGTTCAAAATATCGATAACGGCGATATATCGTCACGGACTCCGTATCGATACGCATATCAATACTGAGTCACAGTATCGATATTTTTCTTTTTAATTAAAAAAAAAAAAAAAAAAAGATTTGTATTTTCCGTAGGCTTTAAACGAAGTGGAATAGTACTTTTGATCTGCTGTTTGTGCTGCGCTCCTGCGAGGTTAGAAGATGTGCAGAAGATGAGCTAGAACGCATGCTTCCCACAGTTTTGAGAATAAGATAGTGTTATATATGTAAGTTTGACAACCAATGGTTTAGCCAATCAGAGCCTAGTTGACAGAGAGCGCTGTGAACAAACTTCTGCTCAGCTGATGTGTCAAACAGCTGTGAGAACAACATTACATCATGACCTCATTTTGTTCTCACAGCTCGAGGAGCACAAACAAACCTCTCCCTTCTTATCAAGTATGAATTGGCCTTAATGTGGGTCATCATTGTGGGTCATCATTGTGGGTCATCATTGCAGCAGGGGGGGTGTGCTTCAGGGTCACCCGCTCGGCTCTGCTGCTGCTGCCCTGGTTTATGGACCACATGTGGAGTTTCTAAGCAGAGATGTGTGTGCGTTCTTACCCGGGGAGGAAGGCAAGCTCTCCGTTTTGTGCAAAAACAAATAAAGGTGAATTAAATCAAGAAACAGAGCTCAGAGGCTGCATTTCAATATTTAATTTATTTTTAAAACTTTGGGAATTCATTGAAAAATGGGAAATCAAACAATGTAATTGCTCACTTCTTTCTTTGCCTGTACATGAAGCCATGGCAAACATCTCCCACAGGGGGCGCTCTTAAATGCCACAGTTCTCAGTCATTGGATCAAACACTATCACCATGTATGGACTGGCACGGCGCCAGCTTTAAGGTCGGCGTGGTAGCAAAATAACACCCTGGCCCCGCCCCCTAAAAGGCTCCCGTTAAGGCTGCCTCCAGGGGCAAAATATGGCTTATATTTTGACAATTACATTAATTTACGAATTTAATGAATTGATGCTAGATTTAATACAAAGCTATCTTAAATTTTTTAATAGTTATGTGATTTTGTTACAATGTAATTATAGGCCCATTTAGGCTAATTGAAAAGGTAGCCGTGCTCATGAAGTAGCCTTCCACCCTAAAAAGGTCGGTGACCCTTGGTCTATAGGCTAAAAAGAAGTATTGTGGTATCAAAATCGACTTTGAGAATTGAGTCAATTCCTTATAATTGAAATGGTTTGAAATGTTAGCACTTTGACAAGACCATTTCCTATATAATGGATCCTTTTGTGCAGGCAAATAAAAGGGCAACGCTGATATAGCGTACAAGATTTTTTCTTTGTACCAATTCCGGAACACTCTTATATCATCGTTAAGTGTCTTTATTAGTTATGTTATTATGGTATACAGGCTTTTAGATTTGAAAATACCCCGTCCAAATAATTTGGTGCGGGGCCGACTTTGTGAGCGCAAAGGTTATGGAAAGCCAATATGATCACACTTCCAACGCTTTTACAAAATGATGCCGCGCTTTTAACGCCGTGCTTCATCTGACGTTATGCCGTGCGCCGTAAACGAGCGCCGTAATTTACGCCAGACGGCGTTCTCTTAATTTACGCCATACGCCGCTCCTACCGTGGGCGGCGCGAGCAGAAAAGTTACACTACGGTGCGAGCACGGACGGTGATCTGGTGAACAAGTGCCAAATAAACGTGGTCGTCTACGTTATTGAGTGTAGCTTTCTTAACTATATGATGGTCTTGTATGTTTGTTTTTCAACCTGGCGGATGTTTTTTCCAGCCTGGCGCTATCTTTTGGGTAGCGCGCCGCCGTGCGCGCGAAAATGCCCGTCCACATTCTAAAATACCCCATCCAAAATACGGGAAGACGGCCCTCTATCTAAAAGCCTGATGGCATAGGGCAGGGGTGGCAAACTTTTTTGACAATGGGTTCTAAAATGTGACCGAGGGGCCGGGCCAGGAACAGATGAATGGTGTGACGATGCTGGAGTCCCCTTGCGTGTATAAAGTTTTACACCGGGATTCACGACATGGTTAAGCTGTCCTCCCTTCTCCCTCATCCCCCTTCATACTTCCATCTCCTGTCAAAATAAAGCCTATGGGCAAAAGAAAACAACAACAACAACAAAAATGATTTTAGTTTGCTCATGTCTGACATAGGGGGTAAGACTCATTATCAGGAAGGTCCATAATAATATCAGACTTGGGATTGCTGTGTTTTTTTTTTGCCAATATATTTATGATGACATGATTAAAGGTCTTCTGTCCTGTGTGGTCAGGGGTCATGGCTGTGTCCTGGTATCCTCCAAACCACAAGGACGACAACGGAGAGCCCATCGACGACCTCATGCCTCTGCTGCTGGACACGGCCCACCGATACCACATTAAGGTACCTTTCCCACGCTTCACAAATACATTCATTCACAGTTAGGTTGTTAGGGGCATTGGCCATTATTGAAGCAAAGTTCTGGATTTTAATATCGGTGATGTCACTAATATGTTGTCATTAATTACGTTGTAGTAGACTAGTCAGCGATTATTATTATTTTTTAAATTCCCCAGTGAACTGATTTTCTATTGTACATTGAGGAATTTAAACTAAATAAATACCAACCAAATAAAGAGGAAACATTGTGACTGAAGGCTTCTAGATGGAGAATATTTACAAAGCGTGTTATTCATGAAAATCAGAAATATTTGTTCTCTTTTTACACATTTTGGTTTGTTATAACGCTTCTGTCGTTGTTATAAAAGGTCTTTTTGCATGTTTTATTGCCTGCCTTGTCCAGATGACAACTGCAATTATAGAAATACATGTGATTACAATTATTTTTGATAATTGACTAGTTATGATTAGTTGATTAATAGCTGCGTCTCATTAATTACTTTTTACTCTTTTTCTGTTTTGTCTTTAAAGGGCATGTACCTAAAATGTTCTGTTTTTCACATTTTTAAGAAGGTAAAAGTCAAGTACAGCACATTTAAATGTCACTGCTAATTCTTTAACTTGCGCCACTTGAGTGGTTTTCAGGGAGATGTCATTGTTTTACCCAGAATGTTGCTTTGAATGGCATTTTTTATTCAATTACAGGTGTTTTATGGATTAAAAATGACCCGTAAACATGCATTCTTACTTTGAGCGGGGTCATTTCAGCACAAATCTGACCTTTAACCTGGCGTGTTGATGTTTCCTGCTTATCCCCACGGATTAATGCCCTACTGCGGAACATACTAGGCAAAGCAAAACAGCCGCTGTAATACTTGTTAATAAACCTTTCCCCACAGGTCATTTTCCACATCGAGCCATACACGGGACGCGATGAAGTCAACATGTTCACCAACGTCAAGTACATCATCGATAAGTAGGTCCTGTCTCCTAACCGAACCCTAACCCCTAACCCTGACCCTAACCCCTAACCCCTAACCTAACACCTAACCTAACCCAAACCCATAACCCAACCCTAACCCCTAACCCCTAACCTAACACCTAACCCAAACCCATAACCCAACCCTAACCCCTAACCCCTAACCTAACACCTAACCTAACCCAAACCCATAACCCAACCCTAACCCCTAACCCCTAACCTAACACCTAACCCAAACCCATAACCCAACCCTAACCCCTAACCCCTAACCTAACACCTAACCTAACCCAAACCCATAACCCAACCCTAACCCCTAACCCCTAACCCCTAACCTAACCCATAACCCAACCCTAACCCCTAACCCCTAACCTAACACCTAACCTAACCCAAACCCATAACCCAACCCTAACCCCTAACCCCTAACCCCTAACCTAACACCTAACCCAAACCCATAACCCAACCCTAACCCCTAACCCCTAACCCCTAACCTAACACCTAACCCAAACCCATAACCCAACCCTAACCCCTAACCCCTAACCTAACCCCTAACCTAACCCAAACCCAAACCCAACCCTAACCCCTAACCCCAACCCTAACCCTCACTCTCAACCCCCAACCCATTATTCAAGTTCAAATTCCACTCTTATCTCGCCCATTTTCCCTTAGATACGGAGGGCACCCCGCCTTCTTCAAATACCGGACCACTAACGGCAAACTCCTCCCTCTTTTTTACATTTACGACTCCTACTTGATGAACTCCGAGCAATGGGCCAAGCTCCTCAAGCACACGGCCGCCGACAGCATCCGCGACACCCCGTACGACGCCCTCTTCATCGCCCTGCTGGTGGAGGAGAAGCACAAACGAGACATCCTGACGGCCGGTTTCGACGGGCTTTACACGTACTTCGCCACCAACGGGTTCTCGTACGGCTCCACGCTGAAGAACTGGGAGACGATCCGGGCGTTTTGCGAAGACAACAACCTGCTGTTCATCCCGAGCGTCGGGCCGGGGTACATCGACACGAGCATCCGCCCGTGGAATTTCCAGAACACTCGCAACCGCATCAACGGGAAGTATTACGAGACGGCCTTGAGCGCGGCGTTGGAAGCCAGGCCCGATTTTATGTCGATAACGTCCTTCAACGAATGGCACGAAGGCACGCAAATCGAGACGGCGATCCCCAAATCCAGCCACACCGTGTATTTGGACTACCTTCCGAACAAGCCTACGATCTACCTGGAGATAACGCGCAAGTGGGCGGCCATATTTGGAAGCGAGAGAAGACGGTGGCAAGACTGACACTTTTGAGCCATAACCAAAAGTGTATTTGTAATTGTATTTGTATTAATTACACTGAATCAAGTCTGTATGGCGGGTCAGACTACGCATTTCACTGAAGTGCAGTGAACACAAGTATATTTCAGATTCTACTAAACATTTTGCCCATTTTGGGAACGTTTATAATGTTACTTCCTGGTTGGACATGGCCAGCAAATATGACATAGTTGCAGGTAATTACACAAGTGTATCCTAGCAACCATACTGTAAACAAAGCCAAAATACACATCAATGACACAATAGTTATGATTTGACAAGCAATAACACCATATAACACCTTTATTTTGTTGAATGATTGTTTAAACTGTCAGTTAAGTGAAAATTGTCTTTGTTTTCCGTGTCACGTCGCATATTGATGACATCACAGAGGGATTCTATTTCAGCACTACTTCCTGTCATTTTAAACTCTCATTTTTCAAAACGGAATCACAAACTGCCACTTACCAGAAGTAAAACGATGATAAATATGTACCACAGCTGCGATGTCATATGGACTTTAAGGAGAGTTACTCTGTGAAATCTGCTTTTATGGTTTTTATCCACATTCAATTTCTTGTCATGATCGCAATTGCTGCTCCAACTATGAAAAAAAAGTTTCATAAATTATTAAATTCTGACCGATAAGCCTAGAGTAAAGCCATAATTTATTCCTCATTTATTCATACAGCATTTAAAGCATGTAAAACGTGGCTCACACCTTTATGATCTATTAATTTTGATCCACTTATCCAGGGCCGGGTGGTGTTCGCAGAAGCACTTCCCCCCACACACACTTCCTCTAGCTCTTCAATTATAGTTTCCATGGAGCCAGATTTTTCAGAAGGGCTGCGCCACAATTGTATTATTTATTTCCAATATCCACAATTAACTTACTGCTATTGAACTATACGATATAACCATTGTTTCACTGAAGTAAATAAAAACAATATTAAATGCTCAATATTATCAAAGTCACTGAAACCTTTAGTAATATAATGAATTAAGACAAAGGAAGTTGTGATGATGCTTAAACCAAATGAACTAATTGCGATTTTTCGATTATGACCCAAATAATCGTGATGTTGACATTCTTTACTTAATCTGATCAAGAGAGTCTATTGCATTGACCATGAAGCATTCCTCATGTCACTAAGAAGCTCTGCAGTTATTCATGTCACTAAGAAGCTCTGCAGTTATTCATGTCACTAAGAAGCTCTGCAGTTATTCATGTCACTAAGAAGCTCTGCAGTTATTCATGTCACTAAGAAGCTCTGCAGTTATTCATGTCACTAAGAAGCTCTGCAGTTATTCATGTCACTAAGAAGCTCTGCAGTTATTCATGTCACTAAGAAGCTCTGCAGTTATTCATGTCACTAAGAAGCTCTGCAGTTATTCATGTCACTAAGAAGCTCTGCAGTTATTCATGTCACTAAGAAGCTCTGCAGTTATTCATGTCACTAAGAAGCTCTGCAGTTATTCATGTCACTAAGAAGCTCTGCAGTTATTCATGTCACTAAGAAGCTCTGCAGTTATTCATGTCACTAAGAAGCTCTGCAGTTATTCATGTCACTAAGAAGCTCTGCAGTTATTCATGTCACTAAGAAGCTCTGCAGTTATTCATGTCACTAAGAAGCTCTGCAGTTATTCATGTCACTAAGAAGCTCTGCAGTTATTCATGTCACTAAGAAGCTCTGCAGTTATTCATGTCACTAAGAAGCTCTGCAGTTATTCATGTCACTAAGAAGCTCTGCAGTTATTCATGTCACTAAGAAGCTCTGCAGTTATTCATGTCACTAAGAAGCTCAGTTATTCTTTGTCATTTCCTCATGGTTCACTTCCCATTGCTGACAGCAGAGGGCGCCAATCCAACTTTTCCCGTCAAATTCAAAACAAGTGCTGCAGAGTAAATGTATTTCCCCCCAGTGTGTACATACATCTCCAAGTATTTAATAAAATCAGGACAGAGCTAAATGCGTCTCCTTTAGCTTTATAAATAATGATTGTAAGAAAACACAAGGGCACTGTCAATAGGACCATGTAGTTTGTGACTGTTGATTTTGTACTAATTCTCTGAACTGTTACTGGACTTGGCCTTCTGACCGCAGAGCCTTGCACTTTTGTCCATGACACTCACGTTATGAAGGTGATATAATGGGAGCTGTAAAAGGCTTCAACATCCACTGTAACCTGTGAATTTATTACTCTAATTCAACTCGGAAATAAAGAATTCAAAATGAAATCGGTGTGTGCATTTTAATGATGAGAATGAGTCAAAGTGAGTGTGAAAGATGAGCACTGTAGAGGGTCTGCTACCTGCTCGTTGCTATGGAGATGTCATCGCTTTGTGTGTATCCCCTAGCCACAGATCTGACTTGTAACTTGGCCTGTGGTGTGAAATATAATTGAATAAATAAAATAATGAATGGTCCAGAGGCGACAGTCGCAGTGATCATAAGTACAAATGAAATTAAACTGCACTTCTATGTTGCAAAATATAGGGAAATCTTTATTTTCTTTCATTTCTGACGTCTGACGTGTTTCTGTTCCTCAGGTTTGTGGCTGACATTGTGAAATTCAACTTCCTGAAAGACAAAATCATGTTAAATAAAAAAAACATAGTCAGATTTAAAAAAAAAAAAAAAAAGTTTTACTTACATTAAAGTATTTGGACGATAGATTGAACAAAAATACATAATTCTGCTTTTAAAATGTTCACAATTATTCTTTTTTTGGTTCTTACGATTTTAAGAGAACATGTAAGATTAACAAATATGTCTGGACCATCTGGAGATAACATCTGACAAGTTCCTGTATGAACACAACATGAAATGACGGACACAAGCTGGTGTTTTCAGAGGATTGACAACAAAATGAGTCAAACCGGTAGAAACACACATAGTCTCCACCAGAACACTGCACTGCGGGTTCAAACTATTACTTGATTTCAATCTCTGTTATTTGAAAAGTGTATTTAGAGCAGTTCGAGCTAAGACATCGAGAAACAACTTAAACACAAGTCTAATTTAAAAGTTTTGCCATTTGAAATGATTATAATAATAACCTTTTACAGTCGGGGTCCCGTGCCGGTCACGTGGTGTTTCTGGGGGTGTTCTGAACCCCTGGACACTCCACACTCGGACCCCTGGATTATACTATAGTGACATGTGTAAACTACTTTCATACATATTTCATTTGAGCTGGGATCACGTGTAATATCCAATCCATCGGTCATCAGACGTCCCGCAGCCGCCGCAGGGTCAGATCGTCGCTGACCTTCGCGTTTTCACGTCAAAACCCGCGGGACGTTCAAAACAAATAAAATAAAAAAAAGAATAAATGAATAAATCAACCATGACAATAAACAGTGACATCCATCGAACGCTCTGTCAATCAAATCTACTCTTTGCATTTTTGACTATTTATTGCATTTCATTTTATTTTTTTGACGCGCGCATCTCCGCATCCGCCGCGCGCTCGCCCGTGATTGGCGCCGCAGCTGCAGTGACGGTAAACGGGACGCGGAGACGGCAGCATCCTTCCTTCTCCCGGGGCCCGACCGCGCGCGGGGCCGGTGCGTCGTAAGCGGATAAACGCCCCGCTCCCCTTGATATCAAACCCGTTCCTTTGAAATAACGGGAGTGAAATACCGTTACACCTCGTCCGTTACGTCAGCGAGCATCGTCCAGAGGGGGGTGCGAGGGGGGGGTGGGACAGACGATGGATTCACGCTCGTCGCTGCTGCTGCTGCTTGTGCTGCTGGATAAACGCTTCTCCTGCGATGCGTCCTCCTTGCCTCCTTGCCTCCTTGCCTCCTTCCCTCCCTCCTCACCGCGCTTCCAGGAGAGGAAACGATGAGGAGAAGATGCGATTCTCACCGTCGTGATGGTGAGTGATGCGCGGTTATTTATGTCTGTGCTGCGTCCCTGGACAAATACAAAACATGCTCTTTTGTTATGGAACGTTCTGCAGCCAATTTTTGTGTTTTTGTTTTTTCTAAAGCAAATGATCCTGTCCCAACACATGTTCCGTGCCGTGCATCCTCCGGTGCGCCGTGCCTCGTTTGTCATCGCGCGCGCTGCGTAAACTGGAATCTTTCTCGAACAATTCAACTTGAATAATGCAGCAGCAGCATCAGCATCAGCCGAGTCATATATAAAGCGGGGTTTCAAAAAAAAGAAAAAAGGACAACCATTTTAAAGCGGTACGTGGCTCGGTTATAGCGTCAAAATGACCTTCAGTGCCGCCGGTTGGCTCCGGACCAGCGCTCACCGACAGGAACCGAATGCGTTTTGCAGGACGGTGCAAACGTCTGATTTCTGTGGCTTATTTCTTGTGTGGAAAGCACGCGATGTGTTTCCAGAGGCGGTGAGAAGGGAAAGATGCTGAGGATGCAGGCGCGTTTGTGGTCAGGTGCAGAACCCTGGTGCGCACGGGAAACAGAAATGAATAAATAAAGATAAATAGATGGAAGAAGAAGGAGAAGAAGAAGGTGTGATCTAGCTCAGGGCTGATGTATGGAATTGTGATGGGAATGATAATAGCAGCGTTTATCGAAAGCAGCACACGGTCTGAGCCGCATCACCATGGAAACACGATAAATTACCATTGAGAGCAGGTGCTGGTCTCATATGGGGGTTTTGAGCACCTTTGGGTCGCGCTGCAAAAGAGGAGGGGAAAAAAGAATGCTTTATGAAACAGATTTGAAGAAAGGGAAGACACTACAGGAGAGACACCGTGTTCACATCATGTCTGCTCCTGTCATGTCTTATTGTGTCATTTAACCCTTAGTTTTCTCCCACAGAACCTAAACTTTCAGACCTTAAAGTAGCACCGACACATACTAAACTTCACAATCATGTAGTTTGATTTAAAATGATTATACTGAAGATCGAGTTTACTCAAATACTATCCTAAACCCCTCACTAAGGCTTTTATACTGGAAAAAACAACAACCGCTCACTCAAAAATAAAGTCATATTTATAAATTCATATGCAGAAATCGGGGGAAACTGTTTAGGACATAACATGAGGATTATTGTGGATAGTGGGTTTTGAACTGCCAACCTCTGAGTTACACGTTCACCACGGCCTCTCCTGATTGGCCCTTTCAGAGTTTGTAAAAAAGAAAGAAATTGGGATTAGCCGCAAAATAGTTATAATTGTTTTGGGTCGTTTGATCTGTCATTTGTAGAGCATTATTTCACCTTTCATTGTGATCTGTGTTGATCCAAAAGCCTCTTCAGATATATTTACAGTAACAAGCAGCAGATTTTCCATGACTCCATTTTTACCCACAACATGAACTCTGAACACAACTCTGAGCTGAGGATAACAAGCTTTAAAGCTCATAAAAGTCCATTTTACACAATATGTCTACTTTAACAAATGTTTTTTTTTAAATT
Source organism: Eucyclogobius newberryi (assembly GCF_026437365.1). Classification (NCBI taxonomy): domain Eukaryota; kingdom Metazoa; phylum Chordata; class Actinopteri; order Gobiiformes; family Gobiidae; genus Eucyclogobius; species Eucyclogobius newberryi. Next base: position 24,612,014 of record NW_027315846.1, on the reverse strand, counting down.
GAAGATAATGACAGACATTAAGCATTTATGATCCTGATGTAGGTTTTACTTGACAATTACTTGTTTTTTTAATTTTATCGACACTTAACCAGAAAATTATACTTTTTGTGAAGCTAAAATAAACATTTACAGACGAAACATATACTGTTTGTATTATAGAAAAGCAAACTAACCAGTTTGCGTGCTATATATTCAAAATTACATCTTATTTTTTGTTGAATACAGTTAAAATTAGCATTTAGATCTAATGTCAGTGAATCATTGAAACTGTTTTACTGTTTACTTCATTTTGGCTCCAGTTTACTACAAATTTGTATGAATCTGGTGATGACAGCGTGTTTTAAAGTGTCTGTTGTTTGTTCAAAATGGATTTGATGTAATTGATAATGTACATTTCCCTTTTGAACGTTCAGGTGACACAGCGTTTTAAAGGATCTATTCAAGCTCCGACTGAGGGCGTAATCATGAAACATACACTTGTCCCTATCAAGAAACCTAAATAAATAAATACAGCATTGGAAATAGACCACATGGGTAAACACATCTTTAAAAATACCAGTAGCATATGGCGTGTAACTGCAGCAACCCAGAGCTTCTCCATGTTGACAAATCCTCTTACATGTCATGTCACTGCAGTATAATCTTTGCATTACGGCTTGAATATGATATTGGACAGTCCAGAACAGGAAATAATGGATTAGAGTCCAAACACTGACCGTGGCTGTGAGGTCAACCTGGTCAGGGGGGAAAAGAGAGCATTTATCTCCCATAAGGCAACTAGAGCTGTAAAAAGACATACAATCTTTCAATAAAAGTGTAAATAGGAGTTGACCTTAACCCAGTGGGGGAAATGAACCCTGCCTCTTTTCATCGGAATTATAAAACAACAGAATTCTACATGATTTTATCTACTGTGCAAATATTGGGTTTCGATAACTCTTTTAATCTGTGAGCAACACCTCGTCCTGATTCTTCAGCTTGATATCGTATGGAAACATCTATTTCACGTTCAGATTATTCCACAGTTTAACACCTCAGATCAGTTCGTGGAGCAGTGTCCTTCATGGAGGGCCGCATTTTGAAACCTGTACAGAGCAGAGGGCCACAGACCATGTGACAAAGAAGTGACTCATTCAGTCTCTACCGCTCGTCCCGTTAGAGGTCACGGGGGACTGGAGCCTGTCCCGTTAGAGGTCGCGGGGGACTGGAGCCTGTCCCGTTAGAGGTCGCGGGGGACTGGAGCTCGTCCCGTTAGAGGTCGCGGGGGACTGGAGCTCGTCCCGTTAGAGGTCGCGGGGGACTGGAGCTCGTCCCGTTAGAGGTCGCGGGGGACTGGAGCTCGTCCCGTTAGAGGTCGCGGGGGACTGGAGCTCGTCCCGTTAGAGGTCGCGGGGGACTGGAGCTCGTCCCGTTAGAGGTCGCGGGGGACTGGAGCTCGTCCCGTTAGAGGTCGCGGGGGACTGGAGCTCGTCCCGTTAGAGGTCGCGGGGGACTGGAGCTCGTCCCGTTAGAGGTCGCGGGGGACTGGAGCTCGTCCCGTTAGAGGTCGCGGGGGACTGGAGCTCGTCCCGTTAGAGGTCGCGGGGGACTGGAGCTCGTCCCGTTAGAGGTCGCGGGGGACTGGAGCTCGTCCCGTTAGAGGTCGCGGGGGACTGGAGCTCGTCCCGTTAGAGGTCGCGGGGGACTGGAGCTCGTCCCGTTAGAGGTCGCGGGGGACTGGAGCTCGTCCCGTTAGAGGTCGCGGGGGACTGGAGCTCGTCCCGTTAGAGGTCGCGGGGGACTGGAGCTCGTCCCGTTAGAGGTCGCGGGGGACTGGAGCTCGTCCCGTTAGAGGTCGCGGGGGACTGGAGCTCGTCCCGTTAGAGGTCGCGGGGGACTGGAGCTCGTCCCGTTAGAGGTCGCGGGGGACTGGAGCTCGTCCCGTTAGAGGTCGCGGGGGACTGGAGCTCGTCCCGTTAGAGGTCGCGGGGGACTGGAGCTCGTCCCGTTAGAGGTCGCGGGGGACTGGAGCTCGTCCCGTTAGAGGTCGCGGGGGACTGGAGCTCGTCCCGTTAGAGGTCGCGGGGGACTGGAGCCTGTCCCGTTAGAGGTCGCGGGGGACTGGAGCTCGTCCCGTTAGAGGTCGCGGGGGACTGGAGCTCGTCCCGTTAGAGGTCGCGGGGGACTGGAGCTCGTCCCGTTAGAGGTCGCGGGGGACTGGAGCCTGTCCCGTTAGAGGTCGCGGGGGACTGGAGCTCGTCCCGTTAGAGGTCGCGGGGGACTGGAGCTCGTCCCGTTAGAGGTCGCGGGGGACTGGAGCTCGTCCCGTTAGAGGTCGCGGGGGACTGGAGCTCGTCCCGTTAGAGGTCGCGGGGGACTGGAGCTCGTCCCGTTAGAGGTCGCGGGGGACTGGAGCTCGTCCCGTTAGAGGTCGCGGGGGACTGGAGCTCGTCCCGTTAGAGGTCGCGGGGGACTGGAGCTCGTCCCGTTAGAGGTCGCGGGGGACTGGAGCTCGTCCCGTTAGAGGTCGCGGGGGACTGGAGCTCGTCCCGTTAGAGGTCGCGGGGGACTGGAGCTCGTCCCGTTAGAGGTCGCGGGGGACTGGAGCTCGTCCCGTTAGAGGTCGCGGGGGACTGGAGCTCGTCCCGTTAGAGGTCGCGGGGGACTGGAGCTCGTCCCGTTAGAGGTCGCGGGGGACTGGAGCTCGTCCCGTTAGAGGTCGCGGGGGACTGGAGCTCGTCCCGTTAGAGGTTGCGGGGGACTGGAGCTCGTCCCGTTAGAGGTCGCGGGGGACTGGAGCCTGTCCCGTTAGAGGTCGCGGGGGACTGGAGCTCGTCCCGTTAGAGGTCGCGGGGGACTGGAGCACGTCCCGTTAGAGGTCGCGGGGGACTGGAGCTCGTCCCGTTAGAGGTCGCGGGGGACTGGAGCCTGTCCCGTTAGAGGTCGCGGGGGACTGGAGCTCGTCCCGTTAGAGGTCGCGGGGGACTGGAGCTCGTCCCGTTAGAGGTCGCGGGGGACTGGAGCTCGTCCCGTTAGAGGTCGCGGGGGACTGGAGCTCGTCCCGTTAGAGGTCGCGGGGGACTGGAGCTCGTCCCGTTAGAGGTCGCGGGGGACTGGAGCTCGTCCCGTTAGAGGTCGCGGGGGACTGGAGCTCGTCCCGTTAGAGGTCGCGGGGGACTGGAGCTCGTCCCGTTAGAGGTCGCGGGGGACTGGAGCTCGTCCCGTTAGAGGTCGCGGGGGACTGGAGCTCGTCCCGTTAGAGGTCGCGGGGGACTGGAGCTCGTCCCGTTAGAGGTCGCGGGGGACTGGAGCTCGTCCCGTTAGAGGTCGCGGGGGACTGGAGCTCGTCCCGTTAGAGGTCGCGGGGGACTGGAGCTCGTCCCGTTAGAGGTCGCGGGGGACTGGAGCTCGTCCCGTTAGAGGTCGCGGGGGACTGGAGCTCGTCCCGTTAGAGGTCGCGGGGGACTGGAGCTCGTCCCGTTAGAGGTCGCGGGGGACTGGAGCTCGTCCCGTTAGAGGTCGCGGGGGACTGGAGCTCGTCCCGTTAGAGGTCGCGGGGGACTGGAGCCTGTCCCGTTAGAGGTCGCGGGGGACTGGAGCTCGTCCCGTTAGAGGTCGCGGGGGACTGGAGCTCGTCCCGTTAGAGGTCGCGGGGGACTTTGGGCCTTAGAAAGAAGTGAATCATTCAACATTTTGCGTTTGATTGAGTTTTGATGAGCCACCGCACCTTTTGATGAGGCTTGGAATGAGGTCTGCATAACTGTTTCCAGTTTTACATTCAAAAGTACTACTTTTGGTTGTTTGGGCCAATTTAGCGGAAACCTGAGGGCCAACAAAAATAGGAATTAGAACAAATGTAATGAGTAAAGAGTTGCTAATAATATTATATCCAAAATGCACCAGAATACAGAAAATGTAATGATTTTTGTTGAAAACTTGAGAGAAACTTAATCATGTGTCGTAGTAACATCCAAAATAGTCACCTTATGATTGTATTACATACATCAAACCCCTATGTATTTTTTATACCTTCAAACTGAACTGGGGGCATGGGGGCACCACTAAGCATTTCTGCTTAGGGCCCTCAAATGGCTAGCAGGGGCCCTGTCACAGACAAAGAGCATGAGCCTCTTTAAATTGCTCATTTTAAGCGAACAAAAGCAAGAAAACTTGTCTTATCTGGACTACTGTCTAATTCTCCCAACAAAGACAAGCTGCAACACTCTCTCTGCTGCCCCTTTAGAACTATGGTCACTATGGGTCAGTGTGAAGACGTAGTGGGCCCCTTAGAGATGAAAGGAAAAAATAGGACAACAGAAATCTGCCAGAAAAAAATCTGCCAGAAAAAAATGTGCAATTTGCCCCAAAATGTCAGATTTGCTGTGCATGTGGCGTGGAGGACGTTGGACCTTTGGAGGCACTTATAGGAGGAATAATGACTTATGGCTGCAAACCATACAAACATTAAGTGACCTTTGCCTCTTTTTAACAGAGGCCAGTTAGTGCTGATCTTGGGACTCCTCTGACCTAAAGCTAACCACGGCTAACCCTGTCCGCTGTTGTGTGGACGACTATAAAAGAAGAAGACGTCTCACACACACTGGGCTTGTCCTATAATAATGTCAAACCCCAATACAACAAAGTGATGAGGAGGATGTTCTTCTCAGCCAGAAGCCTCGGCTGCACTGGGCTTGGGCTCCGGAGAAAAGAGAAGCAAAATATGTAAGAAAAAAGTCATTGTTAAAAGTCAGATGTTTAGTTTTGGTTCTGCATAAAGTCTAGACAAGTCACAGTCTCACGTTTACATCCTGTAACACTTAGGTTTACCTCAGCACTTTCCCAACTGCCTGTGCAACAATGGACCGACACAATGCACTGCAAACAAGAATCAGGGCCTCTTAAATGATGCTTCCCTTTCCTTTATATATGACTTTATTTTTTGAGTCATTGAGTTTAAGTATTTTAGAATGTATAAACAGAGAATTGGTGTGGTCTTGGAAATTGGCGTTGTGTATTGTATTTTCAAGATGTAGTTTAGATAAAAAATACCTAATAATACTTCAATCCTAATAAAATATCCCAAATCCCAACTCAAGAAAACCTGCTCTGTCCATTGTTCAGATTGATATGCCCCAAATATGTGCAATTTTGGTTCATTTAAATATATAAACACATGTCTTAAAAAAACAAATAAATATATAAATAAATAAATAGATGAATAAATGGAAAATTAAACCACATGAAATCTCCAAATCCCCTGCAGCGTTTTACACTTGCATGTTGTATGATTGGTAACTAGGGCAACAGGATGAATAAATACGTTGTTTTTTGAACATACCAAAACCATTAACCGTCGCCATGACACTAAAATAGTCCCATGTGGTCTGAGGTTTGAGTCAGAACTCTCGGTTGACCTTTCAAACGTTTGCACGCCTCACGAATCTTTCCTCTTGCCATGACGTTTACATGTGCTCCTGCTGATATACTGACCCTTAACAATGTATTTGTGTCATCCTTTATTGTCCACACATGGGGAAATTCCATTGTTGCAACGCAGGTAGATACAGAGGAAAAGGACAGATAACTTATAGGAAGTTTCAAAAAACACTCTTAATAGAAGAACTCTTATAAACAAAACTCTTATAAACAATAACGTGCAGGGTTCATATCTCAGCCTTTCAGCTCTGGTCAGTCGTGCTTTTGCTCTTGGTATTTGGTGGTGAATACAATATTTTTGTTGTTAGTGAGCATTTCTGAGCGTTATCAATCATAACAGTGACTTAAAATGTCAGTTTGAAATCCATAGGCAAAGCTTAATGTTGATACAATAAAACCGACACAATGACCCTGAATATAATATTGTAAAAAAAACACGTGCTGAGTTATATAATACGACGAGTATAAGGGCCAACCAAAAAAAAAAAAATGCGCCACACTACGAGAATAATGTGATTTATTAATGAGAAAAAAGTCAAAGTCAGAAAAAAGTAAACTTGTAATAGCAGAACAAAAAAAACTTCACTTAATTTGTAGGTGTTGTGAGTCGTCGAGTTGCTTTTTTGACTCTGCAGCTCAAATCTTAAAGTACCAAAAATACCACGAGCGCAAAGAGAAGCACCCGTGATAAATATTGACTCTTAAGAATGTATGTTCTTTCTTATTTATGAAACAATAAGTGAATATAATGGTTCTAATGACAGACCTGGGCCAAGTTTAGCTCTACAAACGATTGTCAATAATGCAGTCAAAGACGCTTCACGATGTAGCCACAGCTGCCCTGGGGCACACACTCAGACTGAATGATTACTTTGTAGAAATAGAAATGATATTTGTGGAATTAATCTTCACTTTGCATTAAAGGTGGCATTTTGTTAAGGGGCGGAGCTCAGCGTTCTAACTTTCGGATTTTTCTGGCGTTTCTGACAGTATACAGTGTTCTTTCATAATGAGGGCGAGGTCAGGGTTGGGAAAGTTTAGGTCTTTGGAACATGGCATTTCAGATGTAAATCTACAAAAAAGCTTTTCCACTTTGGGCTCCAGCAAGAGGAAGTGCGTTTCATCGTGACTATATCTTGAATCAGAATCACAATCAGAAAAGGTTTATTGCCATTGTCAATGAAAATAATTCACAAACTTGTTGTGGTGATTCGGTGCAACATAAAATAATGAACTATGATAAAACAACCTATATAAGTCAAAAAGAGAAACAATTTAAATCTGCCATTGGATCAATTTAGGCTTACAACGTACACCCATTTTTAGTTGAGTTTACAGATGCAGAAAGTGAACAGTGAGTGATTAAATGATGGTTAAAATGACAGTGTTTAGAAGTGTTCATGAGTCCAACGCCCGAGGGAAAGAAACTGTTCTTGTGGCGGGAGGTTCTGGTCCGGATGGACCGTAGCCTCCTGCCTGAGGGGAGTGGCCTCCTGCCTGAGGGGGGTGGCCTCCTGCCTGAGGGGAGTGGCCTCCTGCCTGAGGGGGGTGGCCTCCTGCCTGAGGGGAGTGGCCTCCTGCATGAGGGGAGTGGCCTCCTGCCTGAGGGGAGTGGCCTCCTGCCTGAGGGGAGTGGCCTCCTGCCTGAGGGGGGTGGCCTCCTGCCTGAGGGGAGTGGCCTCCTGCCTGAGGGGAGTGGCCTCCTGCCTGAGGGGAGTGGCCTCCTGCCTGAGGGGAGTGGCTTAAATAGTCCGTGTCCAGGGTGAGAAGAGTCAGCTGTAATCGACCTGCTCGTCCCAGAGCCCTGGAGACGTACAGGTCCTGCAGAGATAGAAGTCTGCAGCAGATCACCTTCTCAGCAGAGCACACAATGTGCTGTAGTCTCTGTTTGTCCCTGGCTGTGGCTCCAGCGCACCACACGTGATGGAGGAGGTGAGGCAAAATGCCAACTAGAAAATGCCAACTATACAACGTATACAGTGTATACGTTGTATATAACCTTTTTTTAGTGGGGGCCAAATACAGAAAAATAAACAAAGGGCCACTAGAGGTGACAAATGGACGCATGAATACTGTGTGTATTTCTAACTCACCCAAGCCTTGAAATAATTATTTTTACATCCCTGTCAACATGACAGGTACCAATCATTTGGTACCTGTCATGGCTAATTCTGAATCGGTCACAAGGAAAGGAAAACAGAATAACATAATTAATGAAAAATTAACTTTTATTAACATGTCTCTTTATCATTTACAGGCTGAGAAATAGATTTTCAAAGTTAAGGGCCAGGGGGGCCCCCTACCTGAAAAAGTTAGGGGCCCCCCAGCAATTTCAGGGGCCCACAAGCGCGCGGCATCGCGGCGTCATAAGAACAAGATAGATGTGTTGTTTTAAACCTGGTTATTAGTATGTAAAACAATTTAAAGTACTTTTATCTGTTATTTGATATGAAGAGCACAAATACTGAATTCCTATAAACCAGAGATCATGATGTTTAATACTGTTTAATTTAATATAATCATGTTTCTTAGATACAAAATAAATACTGTTTACAGCATTTGACACAAGGAGATCTTGTGGAATATATAAAATCACAGCCTACAAAATAAACTACTAACATATATACATTGCCCCGATGCTAACAACTCCAAAGGGGGCGGGGCCCTTGGGGCCCTTGGATACTTCCACATTGACATTGTCCCTAATGTGCAAAATTACAGCTTTTGTTGCAAACAACTTTAAAAAGACTGAATTGCGAACTGAGGAGATTGACGCCCGCCAACCTCGATATCACTTGTGGCGCAAAATTAGACCGGGCATTTCCGAGTACAAGCGAACGCAGCGGCCAATCAGATGCCCCCTTTCATCGACATTAGATCACGGACACCGCTCGGCCAATGAGAAGCGAGAAGACTGCGAAGTGGCATGTCTGTCAAAACGAAACTTAAGTGATGGAAATGCGCGCGCACATGCTCCGCTGCCTTCCTCCGCTGTATAACTGCAGCAATAATCGTGGTCTGTAGTACAGCGCGCCCGAGTTTGTGCAGAGGAAGCGCTTTGGGCACGTTCACCGCGCTGTTTGTGCCTATTAAAAATATATATTACGGCGCAAAATTTGCGTCGGTCATTATGTCCGGAACAATGATTTTGGAGTCGGTCAAAACTGATTTTTGCGCCGGTCATTGACCGTGTCCGGCCCGTTATTTCGAGGCTTGCTCACCTATGATGTGAAGAACATTGCACTGATGCCGTCATGGCTGGAGCTCCATCCGGTGTTACTCCACAGAGCTTGTCCCATTTAAGCCCCATCTTTTAAACTGTCGCTGACACAGCTTCAAAAATATCTTTTCCCGTCATTGTGCCTTAAGCAGCTCCTCCTAAAGCAAAAATTATCATCTACTCCCCGCAAATAAATTGACAGTTGCGCGGTGTCTGTGGCATCTGTGCGGTGCCGTGCTGGGCAATACGTTTAGCGACTTCATAACTCGCTATTGTGGCGTTTTCCTGTATTTTGTTAGCACGAAAAAAACTGCTGTTGAGCTTCAGGCTTGCTGTCATCTGCTTGATTTTCTGTGCTCGTTGGGCACCTGTGTACGATGTGTAGCTCTGATGTTTGGTCTCATAGTGACGACGGACATTATACTCTTTCATCACAGCAACATCTTCATTACAAATCTAACAGACACACTTTCCGTTGATTTCTTTAAAGAAATACTCATTTTCCCACTGTGTTTGAAATCTTCTACACTCACTTGCTATTTTGCTTTTTCTCGGTGCTGCCATTTCTGGTAATTTGCGGTAAAAGTTTTTCTTTACTTAGTTTTGTTTCTGTGGCTGGCTCCTAGATCCATGCTGGCTCCATCTAGTGTTGAAACTGAAGTGCAACAGAGTTGTGCTCAAGCTTCTTGTGCGGGCCATATTCAATCATATTTTCAGAATTTGCTGTGGGCCAATAAAAACTGCCCGCGGGCCGCAGTTGGCCCGCGGGCCGGAGTTTGGACACTAGAGTACTTGTTCAATCACATTACCATAATTCAAGACAAACCTCAAACATTGGCCCAGGTCTGTAATGTAATCACTGATTCTGAAGGACGTGTGACTGTGTGTGTGTTTTATATGTTTCTGTCCTGACCTGACAGGGTCTGGCACATTGTATGTTCATTCATATGCACTGTCCCTTTTAAATAAATACATCTAGAACAAATGTAAATAAGTACAGCCTCTCTGCACAGTCACCTTACTCCCTCGGACCAATCACACGCCACAGAGACCAGGAGGGGTGTCCTGCCCCAGGACTGAGCCCCGTCTGCACACTGTAAAGACACTTTTTCAACTGCTATTTCACTTCCCAATCCAGTTATGCTCCACAACTTCCACTTTGCTTTGGTTGCAGTGCCATTAAGTGGACGATAATTTATGTAAAGAAAACAATGTCCTCCGCTAGTGCAGGTCCATGAGCTGCAGTCAGGCGTTCAGATCACACTCTGCTATGGATCATTGAAAATAGCAGACTATGACTTTAATGTAGCTGACACACAGCGGTCTGCGTCTGCACAGCCTGCGAAGGCTCCTGCGCAGGCTCCTGCGCAGGTTCCTGCGCCAACAGTAATGGAATCAGAGTTGCCAGCCCCGACCTCCAGGGGGCAGCGCGCTCCTGCTAGAAGTGAGAAAAGTATTTTTATATGGTACTTCTTCTTCCGCTTATCCGGGGCCGGGTCGCGGGGGCAGCAGTCTAACCAGGGACTCCCAGACTTCCTCCTCCCCAGACACTTCCTCTAACTCCTCCGGGGGGATCCTGAGGCCTTCCCAGGCCAGCCGAGAGACATAGTCCCTCCAGCGTGTCCTGGGTCTTCCCCGGGGCCTCTTCCCGGTGGGACATGCCTGAAACACCTCCCCAGGGAGGCGTTCAGGAGGCTCCGGAACAGATGCACGAGCCACCTCAGCTGGAGGAGCAATGGCTCTACTCCGAGCTCCTCCCGTGTGGCCAAGCTCCTTACCCTCTCTCTAAGGGAGCGCCCACCCACCAGGAGGAAACTCATTTTGACCACTTGTATCCGCGATCTTGTCCTTTCGGTCATTACCCAAAGCTCATGACCATAGGTGAGGGCAGGAACGTTGACCGACCAGTAAATCCAGAGCTTTGTCTTTCGACACAGCTCCTTCTTTACCACAGCAGTGATACAATCTCATTATTCTAAAATGTTTATCTAATGTAAACACATCACAATAATATTAGCATTTCAATATGGTAGAGGACCTAATATATATATATATATATATATATATATATATATATATATATATATATATATATTATAACAACATAAATTGGTATAATGGAACAGGAACTTCTAAATGAACTGGAGTGAACCGAATCTGTCTGAATAAGTCTGTCTCTGTCTGAAGCACTGCTAGGAAGATGGTTCTTCTGGTTTAGCCCTGGTATAGTCCTTTTAGTCCTGGTTTAGCCCTGGTATAGTCCTTTTAGTCCTGGTTTAGTCCTGGTTTAGTCCTGATTTAGTCCTCTTAGTCCTCTTAGTCCTGATTTAGTCCTGGTTTAGTCCTGGTTTAGTCCTCTTAGTCCTGGTTTAGTCCTGGTTTAGTCCTGGTTTAGTCCTCTTAGTCCTGGTTTAGTCCTGGTTTAGTCCTGGTTCAGTCCTGGTTTAGTCCTCTTAGTCCTGGTTTAGTCCTGGTTTAGTCCTGGTTTAGTCCTCTTAGTCCTGGTTTAGTCCTGGTTTAGTCCTGGTTTAGTCCTGGTTTAGTCCTGGTTTAGTCCTGGTTTAGTCCTCTTAGTCCTGGTTTAGTCCTGGTTTAGTCCTGGTTTAGTCCCGGTGTAGTCCAGGTTTGAAATAGGTTTTAATGAAGATAACAAAACATCACCCGTGGTCATACTGGGCATTGTGGTGACGCTGCAGTCGATATTTACTCTGCTTTTGTACAACTCCACTAAAACTGTGTGTTTATAAAATGTGCCGTGTAGATAAAGTGTATTTGTATTTGTATGTGCAGGAGCAGGTCAGAGGTCAGAGCACAGAACAAACAGATAGTGTGAGTGATGCTCATTTGTTCTAGTTTAGTTTGCTTAACATCGTCTTAACATCCCATTCTGAAATGAAATGTATGTGTTTCTGGTAATGCGTTTACATTTAATTTGTGACGGATATTGAAACTGAGATCAGATTATTTTATTCAATGGAGCTGCAATAATTGAAAGGCGATTGAAACAGTTGATTTTTCACAAGAAATGACATGTTTCTCTTTTTTATTACACAGCTATCAGGTTTTAATCAGATTAAATAAAGACTGGAATTTCTATTGATCTGTCTATTTTTGTAAATAACTGTTTCCTTTGCAAGTGGTGACTAATCAAAGTACCGGTAAAAGTCTTTACTTTCTCTCTGACTGGAACCTCTCACAAATGCTCTTTTCACACCTTCAAATACAGTTCAAACAAAGGCTCATTGCAAAACACCAACTACACCTGCTCTCTCTGCTGCCCCCTGCAGGACACTCTGCTGCCCCCTGCAGGACACTCTGCTGCCCCCTGCAGGACACTCTGCTGCCCCCTGCAGGACACTCTGCTGCCCCCTGCAGGACACTTGTACTTGTGTGTGTCTGTGTGTCTAACGTGTGTCTCTTTTCTTTATGCTGTGTATCTGCTCGTGTATGTTTTTGTCTTCTCTGTTTGAGGCTGTCATGGGACTTTTTGGCTAATTCTGGCATATTTACAGAAATGTTCATGAATATGCTCTGTTCCTGAATATTGTATAGAGAATACAATCTCCACTGGGCTGTAATCTTTTTGCTTCAGTTTTCCTGCATTAGTGGCATTACAAACCTGACCCGCACCTTACAGTCCACACAGTCCCTCCAACACCACTTTTTAACAGTGTTTAATAAAGCTAACAGTAAGATTGTTTTTAACCTTATATCCTCCTCCTTATATGTTTCAGAAAACATCTTATTACGTTTTACTTTAGGTAGCTAGCGTTACAGGCAATTCATTACAGTGCATTCTGTTGCTCTGGACAACTGACAGTAAACCTCTCAACCTAGCAACATAGCAAATGTTTAAGATAAATGAGCAAATCACCTGATAACGTCGAGCAGCAGTTTATTATAGAGTTATTTTCCCGACTTGTGTGAGTGTATTTTTTAACTCAGAAAAACATTTTCCAGGGTTTCTGAGTATTACAGCATTACATTCGATATGAACAGAGCCGGTTCACTCTCACTGACACAAACATCTCCTCAGGGCTCTTCTCTCCTTCTTGTATTTATTTGCTCTCATCTGTTCACTCGCAGGAGGCCCTTCTGAGGCGACCCCTTCACTGGAGAGCTGGTGTTCCGCTTTAGCTCCCCCAGTACAGCCCTGAGAGAGCCCAGCGCTGGCCCCTATGCTCCCTCTATGAGCACTGCAGCACAGGGAGGACCCACCCCGCCCACGGCCCCATGTAGATACCTCGCTCTCCTGCTGGGACTACACTCTTTTGGATTCCATCAGCTGTCAAATCCCCCAGGTTTGTACAGTAATGACACAAAGAAGAAAGGATTGTGAATGTGTGGATGTGGAAGAGACGGTCAGATGTCTGATACTAGTAATAATGTCATGTTCAGAAAGCAGCAGTCACAGTGTATATTAATTGCATGGCAATCGGCGTCATTATTTAATGAGTTATTCTGCAGATTGTGTTTTGTTGGACCAGTGTTTTTCGTACATTTTCATTTTTTCCTTCATATCTAAAATCTGCCATCTGGGCTATTCCACAAACACAGTGTTAACCCCTTAAATAATAAATATAAGCTTTGTGGACAGTATCTGTGTTCCATTAGTGTGTGTGTGTACATTAAGCTCCTCAACAGGTGGATGTCGGCTGCAGGAGCAGACGTACTGGCTTTACCTGTCACTTTATGTGGTTTTTCTCATGATGCATTTCCCTTCCAGGCCAGAGTATGCCCTCTGCACCCTTCCACAAGATCCTGAGACCCCTCCTGATTGGCACATTCATCCTGGGATGCTTTGTCACTCTGTTTTTGATGTATTTTAAGCCTGCCACCAGCTGGCTGTCAGGTCCAGTGGAGTCCACAGTGTCCACAGAGCGGGTGAAGAGCCTGCTGTCCACGCGCAGTGAGAAGAATGTCACCACGGTTCTGGTGTGGCTCTGGCCCTTCGGACAAACCTATGACCTGGGTGTGTGCAGCTCGCTCTTCAACATCGAAGGTTGTCTAATCACTGCCGACCGAAACCTGTACAATAAGTCCGATGGAGTGGTCATCCACCACCGCGACATCTGTACGGACCTGTCCAACCTCCCGCCCATGCAGAGGCCCGCCTTCCAGAAGTGGATCTGGATGAACCTGGAGTCTCCATCTCACTCGTCCCAGCTTCCGGGGATCGAGAACATGTTCAACCTGACTCTGAACTACCGGCAGGACGCCGACATCCAAGTGCCTTATGGGTCCATTGTGGTGACTGAAGGGGAGGAGGACTTTGTGCCCCCCAGTAAGAACAAACTCATCTGCTGGATCGTCAGCAACTGGAACCAGGACCATGTGCGGGTCAAGTATTACAATGAGCTGTACAAGCACATCGAGGTGCACGCCTATGGGCAGGCCTTTGGAGAGTACATCTCTGACCAAGACTACTTTCCCACTATGGCCAGCTGCAAATTCTATCTGTCCTTTGAGAACTCCATCCACAAGGACTACATCACAGAAAAACTGTACAATCCTTTGTCGGTGGGCACAGTGCCCGTGGTCCTAGGCCCCTCCAGGCAGAACTACGAGAACTTCATCCAGGGAGACGCCTTCATCCATGTGGACGACTTCATCTCTCCCAAAGAGCTTGCGGAATACCTGCTGCTGCTGGACAAGAACGAGGAGATGTACGTCCGATACTTCGACTGGAGGCGCCACTTTAAAGTTAAGAAGGCCTATTTCTGGGCTGAGCACACGTGCCTGGCCTGTGACTACCTGCGCCGGCACAAGGAGTACAAAGCCGTCAATAACCTGGACAAGTGGTACTGGGGGGGATAGGACCACTGGACCACTGGAGGGAGGGAGGGTACTGTTGTCCTTTAACTATCATTACATTTCTGAGGGGAGTCGAGTGGACGGCCAGACCTTCTTTTTATTTGAGCGCCAATTTTGCTGAGCCTGATTTTGCCTTATGTAAGTTTTTATGTTTAAATCATGAGCACTGATTTGGGATGTCACGATATAAAATTATAGTGTCACGATTATTCTGAGAAAAAACATCACAATTTAACGATTAGTCACAATTACTGAGAATGTGACCAAAGAACAGTGAAATATTTAATCTTTTGTCCAACATACGTTACTGTTCCTCAGTTTGTGACCAGCTTTATGAAATCAACTTTCTGAATTACAAAATCAAGTCAAAATGTGATAAAAACATGTTTGGGTGGATTTTTTGGGCTACGAAAAAAGACTTCCATAATGTGTTTCTAAAATGGTGACAGTTTTGAGCTTTTAGTTCAGAAAAATGGCGAACATGGATTAATGGAACAATCCTGACATCCCTAACACTGATAGACAAACACATCCCAGACACATGACACAGCCTTTTATTAGTTCATGTTTTATCAGACGAATCCCAGACAAAGATTGAGAACTGCCTGTGGTGAAGTTTGTCTGAAAATGTTCCCCATTCCACACATTGTCTATCAGTGTCAGTCTCTGGTTTCAACTGCAACAACTGCACATTTTTGTTCACATTTATGATTTGTGTAACATTCCCATCTGCTGCTAATATTTTTTATTTTTGTAACAAGCGCTGTAAATGCCGATCATTGTCATTGTTTTATGTTTTTTTTTTCTCCATTTAGTTTACACTGGTAAATTGTGTAAAATGACAATATTTCAGTCATATTTATTCCCGTGAGGCATTATATGATCAAACTCATCGGTGATAGTGATGCAGTCGCTATGCAGTGTTTACTCCACTCAAATGTGAAACATGTTTGATTGCATATTGTGTACTTTTGGGGAGTACGTAGCTGTCGTTTTTCTATATTTTTCTAAATGCATTGCAAACAGTTCCTGAGCAGCGAGTCGTCACGTGTAGCTAGCATACGGTGAATGTTAGCCTGAAGTCAGTGACGGGACGTCCCGAGGGCGCTTTGTGCACCCGGGACCAGGTTATTTTAACTCTTCATTGTCACTCCCTCTTTCTTCATTATGGAGCACTCAGTTTGTACTATTTGATCACAAGGAGGAAACGAGGAACCTGATATGACAAAATATGACATGGAAAACATACGAGTAAAATGTACGAGTTAAACACTGGTGGAGGAAATACTCCCTTTTCTTACTTAAAGCACCTGATGTTCACGTAGCGAACCCAAAATCTTCACTCTTTCTGCCAAATTACTCCAAGTACTCTGTGTGTGAAGGGTGCGCCCTCTTGAGGCCGGGAGGAGGAGTAGCAGACATTTTAAGACTTAAAACGGGGTGTCAAAACTTTTTTCACCAAGGGCTGCATTTATAACCTTAAACGGGGCAGAGGACCACAAACAACTTGACGATGTCGAATTTGTTGAATGACGAAGTGAATCATTCGAAATTTTGCATTTGACGTCATTGCAATGAACTCCACACCTTTAATTAGACCTAGAACATCAATATTAGGTTGGTATAACATCCATATGCCTGAATTTTCCCAATTTCACAGTAAAAAGTACTAGTTTTTGTTGTTTGGGCCGACATAGCAGGAAGCTGGAGGGCCAACAAAAATTGGTTTGAGGGCCGCATTTGGCCCCCGGGCCCTAGTTTGGACATGCCTGATTTAAGTGATAGAAAAATAAGTATAAAACATGTCCTTCACAAACATTGACATTGTGGCAAATGCACAGAAGTAGCAGCTGAACCTCGGGCTGAAGATTCATCACAATGACACACTGGAAATGATAGAATGTGTTCCACAATCGGGAGACATAGTATGTTTTTTTCTTTCTTCTGGTTTTTAGTATTGATCTATAACATGATTTTACATTTTGTTCATTATAAACTACAATATCGAAAATGGCTTCATAACAAAAACGGGTCCATTGACTTCCTGTTGAAAACTGCAGAAATGATAAGCCCCGCCTCTTCATAGTGACATTTTTCTTTTACTCAACATTTTAGTCATGAACTCAAACATGCAGGAATCAATCAAAATGTACAAGATAATGATGAAACCGCTGTAGAAAGGGTAAACGATCATTAAAGATGATTTTGCATAATGTGTCTCCTTTAAATCTGTTAATTTAACTGCAACATTAAAATATACAGAGGATTAACACAAAATAAAACACAACACTGCATGTAGAGTAAAACTATACTTCTACATTATGTACAATGAGCGCCTATGACTTTGCTTATATAAATTGCTGTTAACAAGCGCAAATGAACCCAACTGTCAGTCAACGTTGCGGCTTCGTGGACCATTGCACTTGGCTTGGCACCACTCCAAAAGGATTCTCCCCAAACTTAAGGTTGATTGGGGTTGTGCCCGAGGAGGAGTTCATAAAAGTGTGAAGTGTAAACATGTGGAAAATTCTGAGATTTGGCCATTTTCCCTTTGAAAAAACAATTCTGACTTTTTATGTGCAAATGGGAGCAAATTTAAAATGTCACAAATGACTGAAATTCTGTATATCATTGTTGACTATTATCTCACTTATCCCATTATTCCTGTTTACTGTCAGTGGCGACCGGGTGGCTGAACTAATAAGCAAATAATATTAATACAAAATACTGCTAGTCCTATAGTTTAGACCTCTACAAACATCTTCTGAAATGCATGGGATTCTTGGGCTAGTTTGGCAGTTCATAATCTGGAGTAAATTACCTTTGGGCTCAGAATTTGTGAAGGACGATGTAGAATAATGAGGTTAATCTTGCTAAAGGTCCAGCACACACACACACGCACACACACACACACACACACACACACACACTCACACACACACACACACACACACACACTCACACACACACACACACACACACACACACACACACACACACACACACACTCACACACGCACACACACACACACACACACACACACACACTCACGCACGCACGCACGCACACACACACACACACACACACTCACGCACGCACGCACGCACACACACACACACACACACACACACACACACACATACACACTCACACACACACTCACACACACACACACACACACACACACACACTCACACACACACTCACACACACACACTCACACACACACACACACACACTCACACACACACACACACACACAGCGTACACGCACACACACACACACACACACACACATACACACTCACACACACACTCACACACACACACACACACACTCACACACACACACTCACACACACACACACACACACAGCGTACACACACACACACACACACACACACACACACACACACACACACATACACACTCACACACACACTCACACACACACACACACACACTCACACACACACACTCACACACACACACACACACACAGCGTACACACACACACACACACACACACACACACACACACACACACACACACACACACACACACACACACACACACACTCACACACACACACACACACACTCACACACACACACACACACACACACACACACACACAGCGCAGGTACTATTATTGCTCTCGACACAATATGCAAAAGGATTTATCAGCATTTCATTTCAAATCACTTTCTCGTGGTTATGATTTTCACTGGGGCCATTGCTGTAAAATAAAAAGAAGAATTATTTTTATGACAAATGATGGTGTAATTCCATGTAAGACTTGTACATAGACGTAGCGCGCTGACAAACACCAGGTGGAGGTGAAGCTGTACGACTTGTATAGTTTTAATGTTCATATGAGATGCGAGTGGCACGGGAGCAACGTGACACCCGCAAAAGCTGTGAACACAAAGACAAAGGCAATTCAAGGGAAGTAGGCATCAAAGGGACGTTTTATGAATGAAATGTACAATATGACTGAGGGGATTATATGTAGGACGTGTTGCATTTCAAAGCAGATGTGCGCAAGCATTTTTTAAATCTGTATTTATCCCGCATTTTATTTGATTGTTGTTTGGCTTATAGTAACTGGAATTTAAAGGGCCAGTGCCTTAAAAATGGGGCTAATGCTGCTGTCATGTGGTCCTCGTGTTTGTTTTATTTATCCCTTCTCAAAGGCTAAATATTAAATGTTTGTTCTATCGTTACACGGGTAATTCATTACACAGTCTTTTTTTTGGCACAAATCTGTCGTTCTTGTGATATAATTTACTGTAAACCACTAAAAGTAACGTTTAGTTGAGATACACTTTGCTCCGTCGGTGTGGAGTGTTTTCCCGACTTTTTCCAACTCAGACGCACATTTTCCCAGCGTTTCTGAGGAAGGACCACGTGAACGCAGCATAAGTGGGCGGGGCTAACACTTCGGGTACAGGCCCTTTAATTTGAATTTCCTGTTACTCCATTTGTCAGTATTCAGAATAAATGAGAATTGGTCATTATTATTTGCAGATACTTTTTGCCGCTCAATAAAATGCAATGTTTTTTTTTCTTTATTTTCTATCCACAAACATAAAAGTCAGTTTCTGCCATTGCCAAACGAATTATTATACGAGCATTTTCAGGGCTTCAGTCTAATTTGAAACGAGGACACAATCCGCCACATCCTGTAGCAAGAGCCAAGAGTAATGCAGCAGCTGAAGTTAACATACACATTTGGTAATATGCATAAATCATTCTGTACCTATGCAGTCAGTCACTCGTGTAGTTATGATTGTAGCGCACTAATTTGTCCTTCTCCAGATTCGACTTCTGAAACACATTACAATTAAAGGTAAAATGACTTGAATTCATTTATATTTATAGTTTAGTCATATTTATTTAAAAGAAAAAAAAATAATACAATATGTAAATTCCTTGCTTAAAAAAACAATAATTCATATTTTTGATTCAAGTCATCTTAACTTTCTACATTTTGTTTTTGCAGTGTGCACATAATACAAAAAGTAACTCGTAAGAAAAATATTTGCACTATTTTCCCATGTTAAAAGAGAAAACTACATATAATCCCTGGTTTTATTGCTGTATTGAGCCGGTGCGGTTTGGGGAGGGGCCAGAATGCAGCAGTAGCAGTAGCCCCGCCCCCCTCTATGACGAGTGTCATCTAATCCCTCAGCTGTTTATCTCTTAAAGGGGACATATTATCTTTAATCATGGTGTTTTGAATTGTGCTGGGCAATTTTGTATCTGCGTTTCACGTTTTATGGCTTTTAAAACAATGTATGTGTAAGCAATTTGTTTAGATTCAATTTGAACACTTGGATGAGATGTGTGACGCCCTCTGCTGGCAACAACCGGGAGTAAAAGATGCTTGGATTATGACTAAGGCTGCGTTCACACCTGTCCTGGTTTTGTCCTGGTTTTGTCCTCTTCTAATCTGGATTTAGTTCCAAGTTTAAGTCCAGTTTGCACCAGCTCCATCACGACTCTGGACCTGAGGCGAGTTTACATTACTGCGTCACGTATCCTCGTTTGTGGCTTTTTGATTAAGTCTCTTTTTAATTGGCGTAGCAGCGAATGATCACAAAGTTGCAATGTTCCGAAACAAAACTGTATGTACAATTTGCAATCATTGTGATTTTAAAACCCTGATTAATTACCTGATGCACATGTATTGGCAACATTAGTCCCAGTTTAGTCCTGATTTTGAAGTGGAAGTGTGAACGCAGCCTAAAGCTGGCTATTCGGAAATACTGATCGTAATGACGGCACGTTGACCTCTAAAATGGTCATAAAAAGGTAGAAGGACTTTAAAAACACGCAGGAGCACTTCATGGTTTAAATTGCTTATGCGGACAGTTGGAACATGTTCTTACACTCCGAAGCAGATCACACACTTGAACTTGTGTAAATTAAACAGACGACTGTTCTATATGTTTTTGATGTTATACAATGTTATTTAAATGTCATAATTGGCATAATATGTCCCCTTTAAAGCTGCCACTCAAGGCTTAATATTGTACAGTCACTGTTAAATGTGCTGGTGAATTCAAGAAATGACTGGTATGTTTCTGTCCGTGTTGTCTGTCATTTAATTTCTCTCTTTTTGCACAAATTGAACTGATGGGGGCGCTGTACGCTCCTTCTGAGTGTCTGGGACTGTCCACTGGTTCGGACACTGTACAGAACGGTCAGTCCAGACTCACACTCTAAAGACTCTGTTTTCTGCCAGCTCAGAAATAGTCAGTGACTCAATCTGAAGTTTTTGCCAAATCATTGTATTTTGCCAAATGTTGTGTTTAACTGTAGATGTCTGATAGTGTCAAACAAATAAAAGTATGGACACGTGAGAAATATACAACAGTTGTTGAGCAGTTTGTGTGTGTGTGTGTGTGTGTGTGTTAGTGGCGGCTGGCGATGCAAAATATCTTTGGGGCTATTTAACATTACCAAATGTATTTAAATGTCACACATTTACAACTTCATGAAGTAAACACAATGTATTTCACCCTGGAGAGATTCAGACGACAAAGAAAAGACCGTTTAGCAGCTTTATTACGTGGGTTATTTGGCGCTCAGACCCCGGCGGAAGACATTGCGATCATGGGCACTCCATAATCTTATTTGTATTAGATGTCTCCCCCCAGGGCCTGGAGACTGGTGGTGGTAGATATGATGAGAGGGAAGATGATTAGGATGAGAGGGATGCAGAGGAGGAGGAGGGGAGGTGGTGGGTCGCAGTACGGTCTGAAGCGGCCAAGCCAACTGAGTGAGGGTTAATGTGGGACCAGCTGTGCGCTGCCACAGGGAGGAGTGACTTGGGTGCGTTGGTTGAAGATTGGGAGCAGGTGCGAGGGGCGATGTCCTGGGACTCTCCTTCTGTCCTTGGGACTCTCCTTCTCGGCCAAGAAAAACTACAAAAACTTCCATTGGAAAAAGTAGAAACCCGGAGGAGTTCCGTGGTGAAGAAGGGATCTGAACTCTCACAGACGGACAGGCCGGACTGGGTGCGATGGTCGAGCTGGGAGCAGGCGGCTTTGATATAGAGGGTGGAGTTAGGTCTTCCAGGCTGAATTTACACAGGCTTCATTTCCACTTTTGGTCGTGGTAATACTATGGCAGCGGCAGATACCATTTGTGAGAAAATACATTACATATACATAAAATTACATTTTACACTTTCTAAAATCTCAGTGATACTGTAACTTATAGTAGCAATTACTACATTCAGAGGAAATAAAAACACAAACAATTGTTGGTGTCTCATAAAACAGAAGAGAAAATAAAAGGATCAGCTTCTAAGCGGCATCAGTTTTCCTGATCCACATGTATCTATCATCACAGACATTATTGTTATGTAGAACGTTGATCTTAAAGACGTGTCATTTATAACATTCTTTCATGGGTTTTATAATAACCAAACCATCTATTTATGAAGAAAAGTAAAGCGATGCTTTCAGCTTTGGTCTTATCCAGTTTAATAAACTCAAAAAAACGCTCCTGTTCAGCGTGTTTGTAGTCAAGGTAACGGGACACAAGTGTTAGACTGGTACACATCAGACGTCTCATCGGCTCAGATTGATATGAAATCTTTCACTTCATCACGAGCAGCTCCTTCTGAATCGTTTTGGACGTACTTTTGTACACGGACGTCTGTAGATACAGTTTTAAGAAGTAAACATGGAAAACAGGAGAGAAGAGTTGACGGAGAAGCATACGTCAGCTTTAACTCCGCCCGAATGGATCGAAAACCATCCACATAATGACAGGAGGGGCCTTTATATTTGAGTCGATTATTTTAGGAAAATGTACACAGTCTCTATATTTAGTCTTAAAGCTGCCGACAGTGCAACAGTCACTGCAATAGAGAACAAGAATCCTCCATTTGGTAGATCATAAATCCTTCTGTCCCCTCTAGGCCACCGTAGCTGTTCACCCTCTACAAAAGAACCTTATGGGATGTTGTAGTTTGCATTCTGATATCACTGGCTCTTCAGCGCCCCCTCCTGCAGTGTTCCGGTGTGGCTCTTCAGCGCCCCCTCCTGCAGTGTTCCGGTGTGGCTCTTCAGCGCCCCCTCCTGCTGTGTTCCGGTGTGGCTCTTCAGCGCCCCCTCCTGCTGTGTTCCGGTGTGGCTCTTCAGCGCCCCCTCCTGCTGTGTTCCGGTGTGGCTCTTCAGCGCCCCCTCCTGCTGTGTTCCGGTGTGGCTCTTCAGCGCCCCCTCCTGCTGTGTTCCGGTGTGGCTCTTCAGCGCCCCCTCCTGCTGTGTTCCGGTGTGGCTCTTCAGCGCCCCCTCCTGCTGTGTTCCGGTGTGGCTCTTCAGCGCCCCCTCCTGCTGTGTTCCGGTGTGGCTCTTCAGCGCCCCCTCCTGCAGTGTTCCGGTGTGGCTCTTCAGCGCCCCCTCCTGCAGTGTTCTGGTGTGGCTCTTCAGCGCCCCCTCCTGCAGTGTTCTGGTGTGGCTCTTCAGCGCCCCCTCCTGCAGTGTTCCGGTGTGGCTCTTCAGCGCCCCCTCCTGCAGTGTTCTGGTGTGGCTCTTCAGCGCCCCCTTCTGCAGTGTTCTGGTGTGGCTCTTCAGCGCCCCCTCCTGCAGTGTTCTGGTGTGGCTCTTCAGCGCCCCCTCCTGCAGTGTTCTGGTGTGGCTCTTCAGCGCCCCCTCCTGCAGTGTTCCGGTGTGGCTCTTCAGCGCCCCCTCCTGCAGTGTTCCGGTGTGGCTCTTCAGCGCCCCCTCCTGCAGTGTTCTGGTGTGGCTCTTCAGCGCCCCCTCCTGCAGTGTTCTGGTGTGGCTCTTCAGCGCCCCCTCCTGCAGTGTTCCGGTGTGGCTCTTCAGCGCCCCCTCCTGCAGTGTTCTGGTGTGGCTCTTCAGCGCCCCCTCCTGCAGTGTTCTGGTGTGGCTCTTCAGCGCCCCCTCCTGCAGTGTTCTTCAGCGCCCCCTCCTGCAGTGTTCCGGTGTGGCTCTTCAGCGCCCCCTCCTGCAGTGTTCTGGTGTGGCTCTACAGCGCCCCCTCCTGCAGTGTTCTGGTGTGGCTCTTCAGCGCCCCCTCCTGCAGTGTTCTGGTGTGGCTCTTCAGCGCCCCCTCCTGCAGTGTTCTGGTGTGGCTCTTCAGCGCCCCCTCCTGCAGTGTTCCGGTGTGGCTCTTCAGCGCCCCCTCCTGCTGTGTTCCGGTGTGGCTCTTCAGCGCCCCCTCCTGCAGTGTTCTTCAGCGCCCCCTCCTGCAGTGTTCCGGTGTGGCTCTTCAGCGCCCCCTCCTGCAGTGTTCTGGTGTGGCTCTTCAGGGCCCCCTCCTGCAGTGTTCTGGTGTGGCTCTACAGCGCCCCCTCCTGCAGTGTTCTGGTGTGGCTCTTCAGGGCCCCCTCCTGCAGTGTTCTGGTGTGGCTCTTCAGCGCCCCCTCCTGCAGTGTTCTGGTGTGGCTCTACAGCGCCCCCTCCTGCAGTGTTCTGGTGTGGCTCTTCAGGGCCCCCTCCTGCAGTGTTCCGGTGTGGCTCTTCAGCGCCCCCTCCTGCAGTGTTCTGGTGTGGCTCTTCAGCGCCCCCTCCTGCAGTGTTCCGGTGTGGCTCTTCAGCGCCCCCTCCTGCAGTGTTCTGGTGTGGCTCTTCAGCGCCCCCTCCTGCAGTGTTCTGGTGTGGCTCTTCAGCGCCCCCTCCTGCAGTGTTCCGGTGTGGCTCTTCAGCGCCCCCTCCTGCAGTGTTCTGGTGTGGCTCTTCAGCGCCCCCTCCTGCAGTGTTCTGGTGTGGCTCTTCAGCGCCCCCTCCTGCAGTGTTCTGGTGTGGCTCTTCAGCGCCCCCTCCTGCAGTGTTCTGGTGTGGCTCTTCAGCGCCCCCTCCTGCAGTGTTCCGGTGTGGCTCTTCAGCGCCCCCTCCTGCAGTGTTCTGGTGTGGCTCTTCAGCGCCCCCTCCTGCAGTGTTCTGGTGTGGCTCTTCAGCGCCCCCTCCTGCAGTGTTCTGGTGTGGCTCTTCAGCGCCCCCTCCTGCAGTGTTCTTCAGCGCCCCCTCCTGCAGTGTTCCGGTGTGGCTCTTCAGCGCCCCCTCCTGCAGTGTTCTGGTGTGGCTCTTCAGCGCCCCCTCCTGCAGTGTTCTGGTGTGGCTCTACAGCGCCCCCTCCTGCTGTGTTCTGGTGTGGCTCTTCAGCGCCCCCTCCTGCAGTGTTCTGGTGTGGCTCTTCAGCGCCCCCTCCTGCAGTGTTCCGGTGTGGCTCTTCAGCGCCCCCTCCTGCTGTGTTCCGGTGTGGCTCTTCAGCGCCCCCTCCTGCAGTGTTCTTCAGCGCCCCCTCCTGCAGTGTTCCGGTGTGGCTCTTCAGCGCCCCCTCCTGCAGTGTTCCGGTGTGGCTCTTCAGCGCCCCCTCCTGCAGTGTTCTGGTGTGGCTCTACAGCGCCCCCTCCTGCAGTGTTCTGGTGTGGCTCTTCAGGGCCCCCTCCTGCAGTGTTCTGGTGTGGCTCTACAGCGCCCCCTCCTGCAGTGTTCTGGTGTGGCTCTTCAGGGCCCCCTCCTGCAGTGTTCTGGTGTGGCTCTGCAGCGCCCCCTCCTGCAGTGTTCTGGTGTGGCTCTTCAGGGCCCCCTCCTGCTGTGTTCCGGTGTGGCTCTTCAGCGCCCCCTCCTGCAGTGTTCTGGTGTGGCTCTGCAGCGCCCCCTCCTGCAGTGTTCTGGTGTGGCTCTTCAGCGCCCCCTCCTGCAGTGTTCTGGTGTGGCTCTGCAGCGCCCCCTCCTGCAGTGTTCTGGTGTGGCTCTACAGCGCCCCCTCCTGCTGTGTTCTGGTGTGGCTCTGCAGGGCCCCCTCCTGCTGTGTTCCGGTGTGGCTCTTCAGCGCCCCCTCCTGCAGTGTTCTGGTGTGGCTCTGCAGCGCCCCCTCCTGCAGTGTTCTGGTGTGGCTCTGCAGCGCCCCCTCCTGCAGTGTTCTGGTGTGGCTCTTCAGCGCCCCCTACTGCAGTGTTCTGGTGTGGCTCTGCAGCGCCCCCTCCTGCAGTGTTCTGGTGTGGCTCTACAGCTCCCCCTCCTGCTGTGTTCTGGTGTGGCTCTTCAGCGCCCCCTCCTGCTGTGTTCCGGTGTGGCTCTTCAGCGCCCCCTCCTGCAGTGTTCTGGTGTGGCTCTGCAGCGCCCCCTCCTGCAGTGTTCTGGTGTGGCTCTGCAGCGCCCCCTCCTGCAGTGTTCTGGTGTGGCTCTTCAGCGCCCCCTCCTGCAGTGTTCTGGTGTGGCTCTGCAGCGCCCCCTCCTGCAGTGTTCTGGTGTGGCTCTACAGCGCCCCCTCCTGCAGTGTTCTGGTGTGGCTCTTCAGCGCCCCCTACTGCTGAGCCACATTGGCTCGTACAGCGCTGGAGTATAAATAGAGCGTCCAAAGCTCTGATAAGTGATTGAAGAGTGGAGAGGTGACACGTCCTCCAGCTGTCCCTTGTACCCCTGCAGAGCCATTAAGAGCCAATGAACTACTGCAGGACCATTATAACATCAAGTCCCTGTCTACAGTATCTATCAATGTAGTACAAGTACAAGTATGACTTTGTTGGATCAGGCAAAGAGAGTACTAGTTTATGTGTTTAGAATAGTCCTGAAGTAAGCATTGTGATTGCCAGCTCTATTTTTAAAGTTAAGTTAAATTTGGATTTGTGGCGCTTAGAGAGACGAAACACACATTTAATTGTCAAACTGTTGTGGGCCGCTATGTTTTTGGTGCGATTTGTCCAGGATACGTTTAGAGAAATATTGCTTGTGTGGTCGTTTGCATTTTGGCCTGTTTTGGTGCTGATCGATACATCAAATAAACCACGCTTAATACTTCTACACACAGGTTCTGGTGCTGTTTGTCAGTGTTTGACAAGTGTCGCCAAAACAGCCCTGTTTTTTTTATCCATGGGTCCCAAGTGATGTCGTACACTTTTTGCCGCTGCCATCTTTTGTTTTCGTTTGAATTGACTCAACCAATCAAAGGGCAACAAAAGCAAACATGCTATACCCAGGGACATACTTGGGCAGAAATATATACTTTTTGGATTTTGAAAACTACACATAGAGACACTTTGTTCTTGCCTTACCAGCCATTCCCAACACGTTTTGGCAAACTACTTATCAAAACTGTGTGAGGATCTGGGGCTCGACCGCTGCGTTTCAATTTCTAGGGCGGAGTTTAGAGCAGAGACAGAACCAATCACATAAACCCAGAAGTGACACAAAAACGCAACGCGCTTAACCGGATATTACGTAGCCCACGTCAACAAGGCGTGTTCCGCGTTATCCGTCCCCGAACGCAGAAAATGTCTCCTGAATCGCGATGACGCCCTTCGTATAACCGCATCTAACGTTCATCACGGCGAGTAGAGTGGACTTTCCTGATTGTTCAAATCGAAGCAAGAGCAGAAGTAAACACTCAGTCATGAGCCGGGTCACGAGCCGGGCCACGAGCCGGGCCACGAGCCGGGTCACGAGCCGGGTCACGAGCCGGGTCACGAGCCGGGTCACGGGCCGGGTCACGAGCCGGGTCCGCCATCTTGAATGTTTTGGATCGGGGGGTGAAAAGCTACTTCCGTATCTCAGTGTGACGCGTTAAAACCTCCAACTGGGATTGGATAGGTAGATGGATGACCGACGACTTCATTGGCTCTGACTCGGGTTCCAGACCCTTACGCCTCCGAACAGAATGTGGGCGGGGGCTGGCGGGTCAGGCGGGCCAGGCAAACTTTGTGCATTAGTAGAGAGATAGATGTCGGCCTTTCTCTGAATTGAAAAAAAGTTTGATTTGTCGCTTTGACCAATCACTGTAGTATTTTTAAAGAATGTCCAGATCATTTTCAGCAAGAGCGCTTCCAGAATTATGCAAATCTTGGATTAATGTATGATCTCATGTGACATAGCCCTACGTAATTTACCATGGATGCCCTTCCAGTTAGAGCCACAGTCTGAGCTTGGAGCAGGCAATGCTAACACTGTTTGAATTGGCTTCTCTGGTTTGTGGACGACTTTAAACCATCTTTCACTTACACTGACTTGCAAAAGTATTTCTCCACTTTTTGTCACCTCACAACCACAAACTTAAATAGATTGTATTGACATTTTTCCTGAAAGTGCAACACAAAACGACAGACTATTGTGAAGTGGAAGTGCATTGTGCAAAAGTATTCAGTCAATTCTCTGTGGAATGGCCTTTTCTCTTTACAGCTGTGTGTTTTGAGGTAGGTCTCTACCTCAAACACCTTGATGGAGAGCGTTTGTGAACAGCAGTTTCCAGATCTTTCCACAGATTCTGGACTGGATTTAGATCTGAACTTTGACTGGGCCATTCTAACACATGATTATGTTTAGTTTGAAACCATTCCATTGTAGCTCGGGTATGGGGATGAGCTAAACAAACACTCGCTGTATGTAAAATGTATGGTGTGTTCAGAGTCATGTGCCGTGTTAGTTTTCCTCCACACATGCTTTGCTAACCTGGCTCATGCCAGAATGTTGTGTCTCACTCTGAATTGAGGTCTTCACATGAATCAATCTCAGAAGACGCTCGTCGAAAGCCGTTAAGACGTTCAAAAAATAATTGCCATTGATTGGTCGAAGTGTCACAACAGTGGAAGAAGCAAAAGCATTTCTGTACAAAGTGCGGCCGTCGGCGCCGCCTTGTTGTAGTTTGGTTGTTTTAGCTTCTGCCCAAACCACAATGCTGC